>NC_046365.1:41753910-41761410 GCF_011125445.2 Fundulus heteroclitus | reverse complement strand
GCGTTTTAAAGTTGAGTTTGGATTACAAGCTCCCGCTTTCCTCTAAAGGTAACGATGCTCAAACGCTTTCATTTTATTAATATGAACTATATAGCACGTCTCCAAAAGCTAAGGTCTTTGTCCCTGAGTGAATTTGCAAACCTTTATGCTGTTTTTGACGTAATTCCTTCCTCCTATCCTTTCAGTCCAGACTGCTTTCTATATAGAGAATTACCTTCTAATACCAGCATCCTTAAAAGGTCTTGAGCTTTGATTCTGGAGTTGATTTGGCTATTTTGGACCAAAACGCTTTAATCTCTGGGAGACAGAAGCCGACTCTCTCCTGAATAATAAGATGGCTGGACATTCCCAGGCTGTTTATACTGCAAAAGGGGAACTAAAAATAAGTAAAAATGTCTTGAAATGAGTGTATTTTTCCTTGATTTGAGCAGGTAGATAAGACTATTTGCCAATAGAATGAGATTTTTGCACTTAAAACAGGAACAATTCATCTCTAAAATAACATAATTAGACATCCTGCACTTGAAATAAGACAATAGAGATGAATTGTTCCTATTTTAAGTGCAACAATCTTATTCTACTGGCAAATAGTCTTATTTACCTGCTCAAATCAAGGAAAAATACAATGATTTCAAGAAAATTTTATTTAATTTTAGTTCTGTTTTTGCAGTGATGTAGGTAATTGCTTAAGCAGATAAAACAAGTTATTTTAGGAACATCCTGGCATTTTCCTTAGACTTTTGCATCAGCCTATCAGATCATGAAATTGTTATTTATGCTTTTCCAAATTAGCAATGGTAATGGGAATGTTTTCCAAATTCTGTCTTTGAATCTGCAAAGTTGCAACCTGAAATAATCTTTTGAATCTTAACTAACCTAAGGTATGATAGTTTATTCTGATTTAGAATCAAACAAGTGTTAAGATGAGTCATTTTCTGCAGTTATACGTAAATATCTGGGTTCAACTTTCTGGGCCTGATGATTTTCTGTGGACATCAGAGATCTGCCTGTTTCACTGAAACCTGTTTTCTGTGTAATTTCCCAGGTTGCAGGAATAAAAGGGATGTTTCTCGCCAACAAAAAGACAGACAGCCAAGTAAAGACGTACATCACTTACAACCGCGGCAGAGACTGGAGGCTGCTGCAGGCCCCGAGCAGAGACCTGCGAGGCAACAGCATCCACTGCGTGCTGGTGAGCGCTCCTGCGTTTCTCTTTTTTTCAGCCCGTGTGGGCGCGTCCATCTGACAGACAGAAGCCGACTGATCCCAGCAGCAACGTGAGTCCGAGCTCAGAGAGAGCAGCAGCCGTCAAAGCTGAGTGCTCCGAGGCGGCTGTGCTGAAAGGTCAGCCGTTCTGATTCAGTCCGATAAGCTGACCTCCCATTTAAGCAACGGGAAGAAGAGGAGGTGTCACGCGGAGAAGCACGCTCCTCTTCTTCATCTGTCCGTCTCTCTGAGAGCTGCCGAAACGTCGGGGCAACTCGTAGTTCACTCCAGATTTCACTCAGACGCTAAAGTTCAACAATCAAAGCAAACAGCTCGCCTGGTCCCAAACATTCCCCTACATCTCCTCCCAACCTGAGACCCAGACCAGAAATAATCACTTCAAAAAACAAAACAAACCAATTAGGTATTCTGTGGCATTTTTCCCCTTCTTCTCGTATTATGCAGTCATTTGTCAGCAAATGTCAGAGTTTTAATAAACCTCCAAACAGCCCGTCACAACATGGCCTCCTCCACTGGCATTTCGCCGCCTCGTAATGAGAATTGTGTCGGTAAAGGTTAACCCAATCAAAATTAATGGTGAGGCCGGCCAATGGGGAGGCCGTGTCTGCGATGGAGCTTATGACTTGGGAGGGTTGCGGATGCGAGTCGATGCAGCAGCCGAGGCGTTCGCCCGTGTCTCTCAGTGATCCCGCCGGCTCGGCCCCAAGCTTCGGCTAATTGAGATTTTGATTTCTCCCTCTGCAGCCGTACTGCTCATTACATCTCCATCTTCACGTGTCTGCCAATCCCTACACATCTGGAAACATCGCCAGCAGGGAGTCGGCGCCGGGGATCATTGTCGCCTCAGGTGGGTGTGAGGAAGTCTGCTTCCCCTCACGGCGCTGGAGGTCTGTCGGCTTTCTGGATCCTCTGCATTTAAACCCGTTAGAGAGACCCGCTAATTATTTACTGACCTCTTTCAACAGTGTTCAGAAGAGTTTTTTATTATTTGAGCTATAGTTTGTAGCCTAAAATTCTAATAAATTCAATTTGAAGCATCAAACTAATGACTTTGAGGCTCTTCCAGCATTTCAGATCTTTTTTGTTTTCTGTGGATTGTGGATGCTTAAAGTCAGAGACATTCACTACATGTAGAAGAAAACTCTGCGGTCAGATTTTCTCTGAGTGTTCATACCCTTTGAACCTGTTCACATGTTTTTTTGTTCAATGCATTTTAGCGGGGTTTATATGATAGTTCGACACATTGTTTAGCTGTGGAGGAAAATCATAAAATGTGTTCTTTATAATTAAAAACATGTTTTGTGTGTGAGCACTTTTCACTGCACCGGTAGCTACCAGGCGTCCTGAGTTTGTCTCTACCAGCTTTAAACATCTACAGATGGATTTTTAGGTCCATTCCTTTTTGCAAAGATTCTCAAACTCAGTCAAACTGGATGGCAATAGTATGTGAGCAAATTCTTAATTTAATGTATGTCTGGACTTTGATTGGACCTTTTCAGTTTTATCCATAAAAATTCTTCCTCTCTGCAATAAAACACTAATTGGTTTTGCTAAGGGGTGGAGCAGTTTCTGTTTAATTTGCATTTTATCTAAGCCAGAACAAGGCCTTCTTCAGGCAATAATATAAAGCTTGGAACTCCACTCTACTCCAGACATTTGAATTGAGAAAGCTTTCTGGATGGGAAGCGAAACGTCTTCACACTGCAAAAACAGATCTAAAAATAAGTAAAATGTTCTTAAAGGTAGTGTATTTACCCTTGATTTGATCAGGTAATTATCTGCCAATGGAATTAGTATTCTGACCACTAAAATAAGATAATTAGACACCCTGTACTTGAAATAAGATGATTGAGATGAATTGTTCCTATTTTAAGTGCAGAACTCTTATTCCACTGGCAAATCATCTTATTTACCTGATCAAATCAAGGACAAATACACTAATTTTAAGAACATTTTACTTATTTCTAGTTCTGTTTTCCCAGTGCAAACTTCAGAAGAATGTCCAGTTGCTTTGTTTTTTAACTTTTTTTGAACTGACCATGACCTAATGATGAGAATCTTCACCAGCATGCTTGGTTTTGAATAAAACGCTTTGAGTTTTGTGATTGTAATTTGACAAAATGTGAGAAAGTTTAAGGGGAGTGAACACTTTTGTCTCAGCACAGGCACTCAGCTGTTAGCAGCTATTTCCTTTCCCTGCCTCCTCTTGCTGCTGGTGAACTGGAGTCAGTAATATAAAACCATAAAGCATCAAGAACAAAGACCTGCCCTATAGCATGAAGAAGAGAAGAAAAATGGAGGAATATGACATCAGCTGCCTTCCAGGTGGATTCACACCTTGGTGATATTTACTCCCATATGGACCGACACTGTCAATAACTCATCAGCACACACCTCAGGTGTCTGCAGAAGGCCAAGCTCGCACTCCAAGCGTGAAGCAGTGAATTAAACAGCTCTCAGTGCAGCAATCGACCCGCTTGGTCTGAGCCGTCATTATTCCAGCTGCGGTCATGGAGGAGGAAAATAACTGTAAAATAATTTCTAGCTCTCCATCCGGAGATCTAATTTTAGAACATTTTCAGTCATCATGATCACATTTCCATTGCTACAGTCTGCTGAGCGTATGGACCGCGCGAGCGAGCGAGTGGAAGAAGTCTGAGTCATAAAGCGCCAATCTGTTCGCTGTAAACTGACACTCAACGGCGGCGCGGATTGTTATTATCCTCATTGTGCTACAGAATGAGATAGAAAAGGATGCAGATAATCTGAAAATCAGCCTTTGATGGTCACTTTCCGTAGGTCACCGTTCTCAATGTGGAGGCGGAAACTGGATCAGATTTGTGACTTTGAGGCCGTTGTGTGCAACTCTCATGGAGAGTTCATTCCTGGGGAACAATCATGCCACCTGGCACCAATTACAGGCTGAATTAAAGCAATTACAGCCTTTTGCACTGGATTAAGAAAGCTTGTCTTAATGTGGTCCAAAGTGCTGAAAGATGAATACAGTAATCAGGATTTATTGGTTAATTTGGGACATTTTGTGCAAATGTCACAGTGCAGCGTAGCTCTGCTGAAGCACCGTAATTACAGCCGCGGTCTGCGGCTGTTAAGTAGATCACTGCTGGCTGGAATTATGGGTGTATAAAAGTTCAGATTTGATCTCAAACAGGCTTTGTTTGCTGTGTACACCCCCTGCTGCTCCCGTCATTGTGTGAATCTGGTCTGCAGGCTCCATCGGCGCCGAGCTGACCACCAGCAACGTCAGCGTGTTCATCACCTCTGATGCAGGAAACACGTGGAGACAGGTGAGTGCTCTTTCTGCTGCTGGAATGTCATGCTCCTGAAATGTACCCTGTGAAGTAATTCCAGTTTACCCGTGACATGTGGAAGTGTAAAACAATATGACACCCCTTCTGTTGGGAATGAAGTCTTTGATTTTTCCTTCTGAAGGACGTTCAGATGTTTTTTGGAATCTACAAGCCTCTCAGAGACATCTCTCCCTGTGGCAGCAGCTGACTGACATTTGGTTGGCTTTTGTTTTGCCAACCTTACAAGCTACCTGTCTTCTTTCAGCTGACGTTGAGCTACCAGACACTGAAGACATTATTACTGGGTAGAACATACTCCAACCTCTTTTTGTCAGGATGTTACATGCTCTGACTCTTTGTGTCGGTCTGTCTCATAGTAGTTTCTCTGTTGAGTCTCTTTGGTTGGCTCTGACTTTGTAAAAGCTAAACAAGCTTAAATATATACATTTTTTCACATATCCTGTCTTGGTATTTCAGGCATATCATATGCCATACTAAACTGGTTCCCTACAAGTGGCAGTTCTGCTTATAAACGTGACTTCTCAGGATATTTTCCTAATTACGTGATTGACATTAGGAAATCAAGAGCGTCTCTGGCATCAAGGTAGACAGGCAGGACCTGTTTCTTTCTGACTTTCAGCCATCAGATGTATATGGATGAGGGTGTGTGTGTAGTCTGTCAGAGTGACAGTGAGGGAGGATTGCAATGAAGTACAGAAGCAGCAGTCCCCATGCCAAAGAGGCACAGGGAGAGTTGCAGGTGGTAGAACGCTGACTTTGTGACGTCTTTATGTGTCCTTGAAGGTTCAGGTCTGAGTCCATCACTACATCCAGATTTCAGACCTGATCACCAGGTTGTAGCTGTAAGAACTGAAGCTGCTGCTGACTCTGGTTTGTTCCTCTTTAGGTCCAAAGATAATAACTTCATGTTAGTTTCTGTTCAGCTGGAGAACATTTTAGCACCCCCATGCATTGATTGTTCTAAGCATCCGTTCAGGTCATGGATGGTTCAGAGTCACCTGGTGACATGGTGATGTAGAGCTGAGCATCATCTGCGTAGTCATGGTAACTAATCTTGTTTCTTGTTATAACCTCAGCTAGTGGGAGCTTATAGATATAAAATAGAAGGGTTCCCAGGATGGAACCTTGGGGAACCCCACATGTGACTTTTGTCTGCTCTGATGAGAAATTACCTGCTGACACAAAGAAGTCTCTGTTCTTTAGGGAGGATTTAAACCAACTGAGTCTGACCCAGAGAGTCTGATCAGTTCTCCAGTCGCTTTAATAATATTTCATGGTCAACAGGGTGAAATGCTGCGCTGAGGTCCAACAGAACCAGCACCGTGGTTCTTCCACAGTCTGTATTTATGTGGATGTCATTGAACAATTTGACAAGGATGATCTCAGTACTGTGGTGAGGAAACCTGACTGGAAAACATCAAAGCGGTCGGTCATTGTGAGGAAACTATTTTATCAATAATTTTACTGATAAATGGCAGGTTGGTGATTGGTCTGTGATTCTGCAGATGTGATTTATTCAGATTGCTCTTCTTATCAGTGGTTAACAACTGATGAGAAAGATGAATTTACTATTTGGATCAGGTCAGATGCAAAGACAAGCTGGACTTTTTAAGGAAGGTTACAGGTAGAGTCTGAGGCGTTGCAGGCCCCAAACCACACAGAGATGCAGCTAGTCAGTAGAAAGTGGTGAGGATGGGAGGGAGAGCTTTACGCGTTACATCTTACGCAGAAAGTGCAAAAAGTGCGGACTCTGCTGTGCTCTCTTCTCAGAGAGCAGATGGTGTGGAGGGACCAGATCAAAGTATCTGCATCTCTAGGAATTTGATGCTGCTGACTTGCTCCACTGCGGCGGCGTTGATGAGGAGGGGTGTGTGACTTAGCTGACTTTTCCTGAAGTCAGCTATCTATTTTGTTCTGTTGACACTCAGGATCAGATTGTTTTTGTCACACTAGTCCAGGTGTTTACCCTCCCCTGTAGGCCAGGTCATTGTTGTTCCAGATGAGACCCACCACTGGCGTGTTGTTCCCATGATTAATGATGTGGTTTGTACTGAAAAGCGTTTATGAAGAGCAGTGGGCTCAGTACGCAGGCCGGGGGGGGGGGAGCTGGGTCTGAGGGAGATGACACTGGAGGTGCTTTAGCCAACCTGGGGAGACTGGGATCTGTCTGTGAAATCCAGCACCCAGCTACACTGGGGGTGGGGGGGGGGGGGGGGTTGATTCCAGGTGCTGATTTAGCTGAATGCTGACTCCAGAAACAGGGTGTTGTTCTCCTCCACGTATTCCAGGCTTAGATGGAGTACAGAGGAGATGACCTCCTCTGTGGAGCGGTTGGAACGGTGAGCACACTGGAGTGGATCAAATCTCTGCAGACATGAACCAGCTGGTCTGCAGAGTCTTTGACACCCGTTCTAGTTCGTTGTCCGCTGCTTTCTGTGCATTGAGTCTTCTTAACGTTCTCAGCTGTCTCAAGTCTGAGTGCCGGTTCATCTGAGTGAGGAGTATATATCCTCACAGGAGTGTCGCTGAGAGCTTCAAACAGACCAAAGTAATTATTGAGTGTGTTGACAAAGTCTATGTTGAGCTCACAGGTTAGAGGAGAGTTGTAGTCTGTGATGGTGATGGTGGCCACATGTGTCTGTTTTTTTTTTTCGGGTCGTGGAAGAATCCCTGTATTTTCTGTAGGAATGCTTTGCTGCCTATGGCACTTTAAAAGGCACCTAGATGGGCTTTAATGGCACTGATCACATTGGCTGATTAGAGTGTCTCTCTGTCCCCACCTTTGAATGCTGCAATTCTCATTCTTGGCATTGTGCGTATCTCAGTGGTTATCCAGGGTTTCTGATTTGCCCTTATGGTGCAGATCTTGGTGCCAGAGACATCCTCCATGCACTTCTGGATGTATGCAGACGCAGATTCAGCATACTCCCCTACACTGGTCTAT
>NC_046365.1:41664161-41753410 GCF_011125445.2 Fundulus heteroclitus | reverse complement strand
CCATCCATCCATCCATCCATCCATCCATCCATCCATGCCATCCACATCCACCCTTCCATCCACCCACCAATCCATCCATCCATCCATCCATCCATCCATCCATCCATCCATCCATCCAGCCATCCAGCCAGCCATCCCACCCACCAATCAGCCATCCATCCAGCACCCACCAATCCATCCATCCATCCATCCATCCTTCATCCACCCACCCACCCATCCATCCACCCACCCACCCACCCATCCATCCATCCAGCATCCACCCACCCACCCACCCACCCATCCATCCACCCACCCACCCACCCACCCATCCATTCCATCCCATCAAATCCATCTTCAATTCATTTTCACCATCCATCCACCCATCCATCCATCCATCCATCCATCAAACCATTCCATCCAATTTCCATCCATCCATCCATCCATCCATCCATCCATCCATCCAACATCCATTCCATCACCATTCCATCATCTGAAGACATGGATGGATCACAGCAGACCAGAGAGAAGAACTTTAACCAGAGAAGCAGCCAGGAGGCCCATGGTGGCTCTGGAGGAGCTGCATTATTATCAACGCTCAATTAAAATGCCCACCAAACATTTACAAACCCATAGGTTAATGTATGAAAACCATTCTAATGTTAGAAATCACAGATATAAATTGCGGTCTTCTGATCTTTGTCCCAGGAACTGCACGTGATCAGCACTGATGAAAACCCGCGTGGTGGCCGCCGTTCAGGAGTGGAACCAGAACGAAACCTACAACCTGTACGTGTCGGACACTTCGGGAGTCTTCTACAACGCTGGGCTCTGGAGAACGTGGTCAGCAGCATGGGCCTGGAGGGCAAACGTCATGGTGGACCTGTACGAGGTAAGCAGACTGCAGGCACAGCAGCAGAGTTTGGTTTTCATTCCAGCACCTCCTTTCTGATTTAAGTAGGAGGTGTAGGTTAAAAGCAGCTGGCCTGTAGCTTTATTAAAAGTCTGATCAGTGAATCAGAGCTTGAAGGCAGAGAAGATGAAATAAAGCAGCTTTTTAAGTGTAAGAAGAGATCTTTCCTCTGAAGGTGCTTCAAAGTTTCCACATCAGCCGGAGAGGGAATTCTTCCTGGAATATACTTTTTCCTGAAGCTAAGATAATAAACAGCAATGCTATATGAAACCTATCTAATCTTTATGATTTTATGCAAATGATTTGACCACCTGCCATTATATGAAACTTTATCTGTGGATCTGGTAATTAATCCTGCATCGATGCAGCTCATGTCTTCCTGCGGCCGCGCAGATAGAATCGAATCCGCCGCCCTGATTGGGGTCGCCACCCACGACGCAAGTTATGCTAAATCTCCACTCGGAGGGAGACTGAAGTATCTGCCAATTACCAGAGTGGAGTTTCATGGGCTGATGCAAGCGTCAGCGACTGGGTTCAGCCCGGCTGCGGCGCCCCGCGGGCCTCCAGCGGGGAGTCAGATTCATTTAAGGCACACATTGATTACCCACAAGTCTCCAGACGGTCGATCATTTACCACTCAGCATTTGTTGCTGTGTTTGGTTTTGTTAGGAATACAGAGCAGGTCTGTGAGTGGGCTGCAATCAAGCCGAGGCGTCCCATTTGCTTTGCACTGAGCTGTATTTATCTGCTTTATAGTAACTTTAAACGGAAGCTGAAGGCAGATATTTACATACGCTGTGTCCTAACACACAGTTAGTCTGATTTTCCTGTTTTAGTTAAATTAGGATTATTAGGATTATTTATTCACTGAATCCCACACTAATGATAGAGACAGACTTTCTCAAAACAATTTGATTCCCTCCTTAGATTTAACATGCACTTCTGTATTATTTGGGAGATTGCCTTTTAATCTAACAACTTTGATGAAATATGTTGGGTTTCCTCCCAGAAGGTTCAGTAATATTTCGTCTTGACAGAACCGCTGGAACCAGTTGTTAGGCCTCCTTGCTCACTAATACCTTTTCAGCTCTGCCCACATATTGTTCTCTGCTCATGATACCATCGATTCATAAAGTCCATCCAGCAGCAGAACGCAGCCACAGCAAGTTGGTGCGTTTTAAAGTTGAGTTTGGATTACAAGCTCCCGCTTTCCTCTAAAGGTAACGATGCTCAAACGCTTTCATTTTATTAATATGAACTATATAGCACGTCTCCAAAAGCTAAGGTCTTTGTCCCTGAGTGAATTTGCAAACCTTTATGCTGTTTTTGACGTAATTCCTTCCTCCTATCCTTTCAGTCCAGACTGCTTTCTATATAGAGAATTACCTTCTAATACCAGCATCCTTAAAAGGTCTTGAGCTTTGATTCTGGAGTTGATTTGGCTATTTTGGACCAAAACGCTTTAATCTCTGGGAGACAGAAGCCGACTCTCTCCTGAATAATAAGATGGCTGGACATTCCCAGGCTGTTTATACTGCAAAAGGGGAACTAAAAATAAGTAAAAATGTCTTGAAATGAGTGTATTTTTCCTTGATTTGAGCAGGTAGATAAGACTATTTGCCAATAGAATGAGATTTTTGCACTTAAAACAGGAACAATTCATCTCTAAAATAACATAATTAGACATCCTGCACTTGAAATAAGACAATAGAGATGAATTGTTCCTATTTTAAGTGCAACAATCTTATTCTACTGGCAAATAGTCTTATTTACCTGCTCAAATCAAGGAAAAATACAATGATTTCAAGAAAATTTTATTTAATTTTAGTTCTGTTTTTGCAGTGATGTAGGTAATTGCTTAAGCAGATAAAACAAGTTATTTTAGGAACATCCTGGCATTTTCCTTAGACTTTTGCATCAGCCTATCAGATCATGAAATTGTTATTTATGCTTTTCCAAATTAGCAATGGTAATGGGAATGTTTTCCAAATTCTGTCTTTGAATCTGCAAAGTTGCAACCTGAAATAATCTTTTGAATCTTAACTAACCTAAGGTATGATAGTTTATTCTGATTTAGAATCAAACAAGTGTTAAGATGAGTCATTTTCTGCAGTTATACGTAAATATCTGGGTTCAACTTTCTGGGCCTGATGATTTTCTGTGGACATCAGAGATCTGCCTGTTTCACTGAAACCTGTTTTCTGTGTAATTTCCCAGGTTGCAGGAATAAAAGGGATGTTTCTCGCCAACAAAAAGACAGACAGCCAAGTAAAGACGTACATCACTTACAACCGCGGCAGAGACTGGAGGCTGCTGCAGGCCCCGAGCAGAGACCTGCGAGGCAACAGCATCCACTGCGTGCTGGTGAGCGCTCCTGCGTTTCTCTTTTTTTCAGCCCGTGTGGGCGCGTCCATCTGACAGACAGAAGCCGACTGATCCCAGCAGCAACGTGAGTCCGAGCTCAGAGAGAGCAGCAGCCGTCAAAGCTGAGTGCTCCGAGGCGGCTGTGCTGAAAGGTCAGCCGTTCTGATTCAGTCCGATAAGCTGACCTCCCATTTAAGCAACGGGAAGAAGAGGAGGGTGTCACGCGGAGAAGCACGCTCCTCTTCTTCATCTGTCCGTCTCTCTGAGAGCTGCCGAAACGTCGGGGCAACTCGTAGTTCACTCCAGATTTCACTCAGACGCTAAAGTTCAACAATCAAAGCAAACAGCTCGCCTGGTCCCAAACATTCCCCTACATCTCCTCCCAACCTGAGACCCAGACCAGAAATAATCACTTCAAAAAACAAAACAAACCAATTAGGTATTCTGTGGCATTTTTCCCCTTCTTCTCGTATTATGCAGTCATTTGTCAGCAAATGTCAGAGTTTTAATAAACCTCCAAACAGCCCGTCACAACATGGCCTCCTCCACTGGCATTTCGCCGCCTCGTAATGAGAATTGTGTCGGTAAAGGTTAACCCAATCAAAATTAATGGTGAGGCCGGCCAATGGGGAGGCCGTGTCTGCGATGGAGCTTATGACTTGGGAGGGTTGCGGATGCGAGTCGATGCAGCAGCCGAGGCGTTCGCCCGTGTCTCAGTGATCCCGCCGGCTCGGCCCGAAGCTTCGGCTAATTGAGATTTTGATTTCTCCCTCTGCAGCCGTACTGCTCATTACATCTCCATCTTCACGTGTCTGCCAATCCCTACACATCTGGAAACATCGCCAGCAGGGAGTCGGCGCCGGGGATCATTGTCGCCTCAGGTGGGTGTGAGGAAGTCTGCTTCCCCTCACGGCGCTGGAGGTCTGTCGGCTTTCTGGATCCTCTGCATTTAAACCCGTTAGAGAGACCCGCTAATTATTTACTGACCTCTTTCAACAGTGTTCAGAAGAGTTTTTTATTATTTGAGCTATAGTTTGTAGCCTAAAATTCTAATAAATTCAATTTGAAGCATCAAACTAATGACTTTGAGGCTCTTCCTGCATTTCAGATCTTTTTCGTTTTCTGTGGATTGTGGATGCTTAAAGTCAGAGACATTCACTACATGTAGAAGAAAACTCTGCGGTCAGATTTTCTCTGAGTGTTCATACCCTTTGAACCTGTTCACATGTTTTTTTTGTTCAATGCATTTTAGCGGGGTTTATATGATAGTTCGACACATTGTTTAGCTGTGGAGGAAAATCATAAAATGTGTTCTTTATAATTAAAAACATGTTTTGTGTGTGAGCACTTTTCACTGCACCGGTAGCTACCAGGCGTCCTGAGTTTGTCTCTACCAGCTTTAAACATCTACAGATGGATTTTTTTAGTCCATTCCTTTTTGCAAAGATTCTCAAACTCAGTCAAACTGGATGGCAATAGTATGTGAGCAAATTCTTAATTTAATGTATGTCTGGACTTTGATTGGACCTTTTCAGTTTTATCCATAAAAATTCTTCCTCTCTGCAATAAAACACTAATTGGTTTTGCTAAGGGGTGCACCAGTTTCTGTTTAATTTGCATTTTATCTAAGCCAGAACAAGGCCTTCTTCAGCAATAATATAAAGCTTGGAACTCCACTCTACTCCAGACATTTGAATTGAGAAAGCTTTCTGGATGGGAAGCGAAACGTCTTCACACTGCAAAAACAGATCTAAAAATAAGTAAAATGTTCTTAAAGGTAGTGTATTTACCCTTGATTTGATCAGGTAATTATCTGCCAATGGAATTAGTATTCTGACCCCTAAAATAAGATAATTAGACACCCTGTACTTGAAATAAGATGATTGAGATGAATTGTTCCTATTTTAAGTGCAGAACTCTTATTCCACTGGCAAATCATCTTATTTACCTGATCAAATCAAGGACAAATACACTAATTTTAAGAACATTTTACTTATTTCTAGTTCTGTTTTTCCAGTGCAAACTTCAGAAGAATGTCCAGTTGCTTTGTTTTTTAACTTTTTTTGAACTGACCATGACCTAATGATGAGAATCTTCCCCAGCATACTTTGAGTTTTGATTGTAATTTGACAAAATGTGAGAAAGTTTAAGGGGAGTGAACACTTTTGTCTCAGCACAGGTACTCAGCTGTTAGCAGCTATTTCCTCTTGCTGCTGGTGAACTGGAGTCAGTAATATAAAACCATAAAGCATCAAGAACAAAGACCTGCCCTATAGCATGAAGAAGAAAAGAAAAATGGAGGAATATGACATCAGCTGCCTTCCAGGTGGATTCACACCTTGGTGATATTTACTCCCATATGGACCGACACTGTCAATAACTCATCAGCACACACCTCAGGTGTCTGCAGAAGGCCAAGCTCGCACTCCAAGCGTGAAGCAGTGAATTAAACAGCTCTCAGTGCAGCAATCGACCCGCTTGGTCTGAGCCGTCATTATTCCAGCTGCGGTCATGGAGGAGGAAAATAACTGTAAAATAATTTCTAGCTCTCCATCCGGAGATCTAATTTTAGAACATTTTCAGTCATCATGATCACATTTCCATTGCTACAGTCTGCTGAGCGTATGGACCGCGCGAGCGAGCGAGTGGAAGAAGTCTGAGTCATAAAGCGCCAATCTGTTCGCTGTAAACTGACACTCAACGGCGGCGCGGATTGTTATTATCCTCATTGTGCTACAGAATGAGATAGAAAAGGATGCAGATAATCTGAAAATCAGCCTTTGATGGTCACTTTCCGTAGGTCACCGTTCTCAATGTGGAGGCGGAAACTGGATCAGATTTGTGACTTTGAGCCGTTGTGTGCAACTCTCATGGAGAGTTCATTCCTGGGGAACAATCATGCCACCTGGCACCAATTACAGGCTGAATTAAAGCAATTACAGCCTTTTGCACTGGATTAAGAAAGCTTGTCTTAATGTGGTCCAAAGTGCTGAAAGATGAATACAGTAATCAGGATTTATTGGTTAATTTGGGACATTTTGTGCAAATGTCACAGTGCAGCGTAGCTCTGCTGAAGCACCGTAATTACAGCCGCGGTCTGCGGCTGTTAAGTAGATCACTGCTGGCTGGAATTATGGGTGTATAAAAGTTCAGATTTGATCTCAAACAGGCTTTGTTTCCTGTGTACACCCCCTGCTGCTCCCGTCATTGTGTGAATCTGGTCTGCAGGCTCCATCGGCGCCGAGCTGACCACCAGCAACGTCAGCGTGTTCATCACCTCTGATGCAGGAAACACGTGGAGACAGGTGAGTGCTCTTTCTGCTGCTGGAACGTCATGCTCCTGAAATGTACCCTGTGAAGTAATTCCAGTTTGCCCGTGACATGTGGAAGTGTAAAACAATATGACACCCCTTCTGTTGGGAATGAAGTCTTTGATTTTTCCTTCTGAAGGACGTTCAGATGTTTTTTGGAATCTACAAGCCTCTCTCATCTCCCTGTAGCAGCAGCTGACTGACATTTGGTTGGCTTTTGTTTTGCCAACCTTACAAGCTACCTGTCTTCTTTCAGCTGACGTTGAGTTACCAGACACTGAAGACATTATTACTGGGTAGAACATACTCCAACCTCTTTTTGTCAGGATGTTACATGCTCTGACTCTTTGTGTCGGTCTATCTCATAGTAGTTTCTCTGTTGAGTCTCTTTGGTTGGCTCTGACTTTGTAAAAGCTAAACAAGCTTAAATATATACATTTTTTTCACATATCCTGTCTTGGTATTTCAGGCATATCATATGCCATACTAAGCTGGTTCCCTACAAGTAGCAGTTCTGCTTAGAAACGTGACTTCTCAGGATATTTTCCTAATTACGTGATTGACATTAGGAAATCAAGAGCGTCTCTGGCATCAAGGTAGACAGGCAGGACCTGTTTCTTTCTGACTTTCAGCCATCAGATGTATATGGATGAGGGTGTGTGTGTAGTCTGTCAGAGTGACAGTGAGGGAGGATTGCAATGAAGTACAGAAGCAGCAGTCCCCATGCCAAAGAGGCACAGGGAGAGTTGCAGGTGGTAGAACGCTGACTTTGTGACGTCTTTATGTGTCCTTGAAGGTTCAGGTCTGAGTCCATCACTACATCCAGATTTCAGACCTGATCACCAGGTTGTAGCTGTAAGAACTGAAGCTGCTGCTGACTCTGGTTTGTTCCTCTTTAGGTCCAAAGATAATAACTTCATGTTAGTTTCTGTTCAGCTGGAGAACATTTTAGCACCCCCATGCATTGATTGTTCTAAGCATCCGTTCAGGTCATGGATGGTTCAGAGTCACCTGGTGACATGGTGATGTAGAGCTGAGCATCATCTGCGTAGTCATGGTAACTAATCTTGTTTCTTGTTATAACCTCAGCTAGTGGGAGCTTATAGATATAAAATAGAAGGGTTCCCAGGATGGAACCTTGGGGAACCCCACATGTGACTTTTGTCTGCTCTGATGAGAAATTACCTGCTGACACAAAGAAGTCTCTGTTCTTTAGGGAGGATTTAAACCAACTGAGTCTGACCCAGAGAGTCTGATCAGTTCTCCAGTCGCTTTAATAATATTTCATGGTCAACAGGGTGAAATTCTGCACTGAGGTCCAAAAGAACCAGCACCGTGGTTCTTCCACAGTCTGTATTTATGTGGACGTCATTGAACACTTTGACGAGGATGATCTCAGTTCTGTGGTGAGGAAACCTGACTGGAAAACATCAAAGCGGTCGGTCATTGTGAGGAAACTATTTTATCAATAATTTTACTGATAAATGGCAGGTTGGTGATTGGTCTGTGATTCTGCAGATGTGATTTATTCAGATTGCTCTTCTTATCAGTGGTTTAACAACTGATGAGAAAGATGAATTTACTATTTGGATCAGGTCAGATGCAAAGACAAGCTGGACTTTTTAAGGAAGGTTACAGGTAGAGTCTGAGGCGTTGCAGGCCCCAAACCACACAGAGATGCAGCTAGTCAGTAAAAAGTGGTGAGGATGGGAGGGGGAGCTTTACGCGTTACATCTTACGCAGAAAGTGCAGAAAGTGCAGACTCTGCTGTTCTCTCTTCTCAGAGAGCAGATGGTGTGGAGGGACCAGATCAAAGTATCTGCATCTCTAGGAATTTGATGCTGCTGACTTGCTCCACTGCGGCGTCGTTGATGAGGAGGGGTGTGTGACTTAGCTGACTTTTCCTGAAGTCAGCTATCTGTTTTGTTCTGTTGACACTCAGGATCAGATTGTTTTTTGTCACACTAGTCCAGGTGTTTCCTCCCTGTAGGCCAGGTCGTTGTTGTTCCGGATGAGACCCACCACTGGCGTGTTGTTCCCATGATTAATGATGTGGTTTGTACTGAAAGCGTTTATGAAGAGCAGTGGGCTCAGTACGCAGGCCGGGGGGGGCTGGGTCTGAGGGAGATGACACTGGAGATGCTTTAGCCAACCTGGGGAGACTGGGATCTGTCTGTGAAATCCAGCACCCAGCTACACTGGGGGTGGGGGGGGGGGGGGGGGGTTGATTCCAGGTGCTGATTTAGCTGAATGCTGAGTCCAGAAACAGGGTGTTGTTCTCCTCCACGTATTCCAGGCTTAGATGGAGTGCAGAGGAGATGACCTCCTCTGTGGAGCGGTTGGAACGGTGAGCACCCTGGAGTGGATCAAATCTCTGCGGACATGAGGCAGCTGGTCTGCAGAGTCTTTGACACCCGTTCTAGTTCGTTGTCCGCTGCTTTCTGTGCATTGAGTCTTCTCAACGTTCTCAGCTGTCTCAAGTCTGAGTGCCGGTTCATCTGGGTGAGGAGTAGATATCCTCACCGGAGTGTTGCTGAGAGCTTCAAACAGACCAAAGTAATTATTGAGTGTGTTGACAATGTCTATGTTGAGCTCACAGGTTAGAGGAGAGTTGTAATCTGTGATGGTGATGGTCACATGTGTCTGTTTTTTTTTTTCGGGTTGTGGAAGAATCCCTGGATTTTCTGACTGTAGGAATGCTTTGCTGCCTATGGCACTTTAAAAGGCACCTATGGGCTTTAATGGCACTGATTAGACTGACTCTCTGTCCCAACACCTGAACGCTGCAATTCTCATCCTTGGCATTGTGCGTATCTCAGTGGTTATCCAGGGTTTCTGATTTGCCCTTATGGTGCAGATCTTGGTGCCAGAGACATCCTCTACACTGGTGCATTGGTTTTCCATTCAACCACATTTTTAGACATACCAACGCCACATAAAGTTGACTTTCTGTTTGATTGACCTATCCTGAAATTTACCAAAAACTTTACTGATTGAAATCAAAGAAAAATCTCCAGTTTCCGGTGGTAAAGTTTAATATTGACTTCTATTAATTGCTGCAGCAGATACTAAGTTCTGAAAGTCATTTTCCAGGTATGAATCTGAAGCTACCTGCCATATTGCACAATAAAAAGTGATGAACTGTCGCTTTCTCAGTGAACACATCTGCCTCTTCACTCAGGATTTATTTTACAAGTCTTGACAGACCAGACTGTCTTTAATACGAGTGAATTAATCATTCCTTTTATGCATCTATCCCACACATACATTAACTCAACATGAGCCTTGGGGGCAGGTTTCTTAAGCTTTAATTAGATTATATATGTTTACAAATAAGGGGAAGCGTTAAGAGTTACTTCTACTTAAAACCCATTTTTTTGGTTTATTTGTATACAGTCATATGAATAAACACAATAACATCAATAACAAATTAAAGAATTTGTAACATTTAATAAAACAAGAAATTCATGGTAAACAAAAATTAGGGCAGCCCATATTTATTCCCACATAAAACAGCGTAAGTCACAGACAGACATTTCACATCAGTTGCACATGATGACAATATCATTACTCGGCATTTTCCCCCAGTTTTATATCAGTCGTTGAATTGAATAGAAAATACTCAACAAGTGGAGGAAAGTCTGAGGATAGACACCAAACAGTTTCACCCCGAGAGCAGACTGCAAGATGCTAAAAGAAATCACTTAAACCCTCAACATTTAGTCTGTAGGAAACCACACAGGCAAGAGATCATTATCCTCCAGACAAAGTTATGGCTGGTATTAAGCAGCACCTGGGTGACTTAAACCAGGCGACAGAACACAGTCTGAGAAACCTAGGAGTTTTATTTGCTGAGACAATGTCCCTGGAGCATCACACAAAACAACAGTTAGAAAAACCGTTTCCTTCAACTGCGTAACGTCGCAAAACTCATAAATTCAGTTTATTAAAAAAAACGACCTTGGGATGCTGATCCATGCATTTGTGTCTTCATGTTTGGACTATTGCAACAGTCTGTTCACCTGCCTGTTCACCTGCCTGTTCACCTGCCTGTTCACCTGGCTGTTCACCTGTCTGTTCACCTGTCTGTTCACCTGTCTGTCCACCTGTCTGTTCACCTGTCTGTTCACCTGTCTGTTCACCTGTCTGAACTAAACAGTCCTAGCTCCATTGCATCTAGTGCAACACTGAGGATTTTGACAGGTACTAGCAGACATAACTGCCATCCTCAAAGCTCTACACTGGCTAACCGTTGTGTACCGCGTAAATTTGAACATTTTGGTCCTGACCTTAGAGCCCGACATGGACAGGCTCCCTCTTATATCTGTGACTTGATTCGGCCTTAATGGCCCTCAAACCCATTTTAGGAGGGGAGACAGGTCCTTCCAAGCTGAGGAAGGCAGCACTTTACCTGCGCTTGGTGACCTCCATGGATGATTTTAAAACACAACTGAAAACATATTTTTTAAGAAAGCATTTTAAACTCACTTTCACAAGGGCTGCTATGACTCTATGTACCTTATTTTGTGCTGTTTTGTATTTTATGCCTTGTTCTGTAAAGCACTTTGTGACTCCTGTCTGAGGAAGGTGCTGTATAAATAATATTTACTTTACTTCTGACCGGGTGATCAGAGCATCTTTTTGTTAACATCCTTCCATCCTTTGCAAGAAGACTGCTGTCAGAGCCAATAAAGGTTCCTTTACAGACAGAAAACAAATCATTACTAAATTTGTCTTGGAGACAGAGCTTAATGGAGACAGTCAGAACGGGAACAAGGTTCAAACTGTATAGATGCCTCAGGGACATGAAGGCAAGCCAAGACTTTGCTTCCTTTGGGCCAGAATAAATTGGGATCAAGTTGATGCTTGAAATGTGTAATTCAAGCATGAAAAGGTCAGAAAACTCTGAACATATCTTCCAAAGTTAGAATGTAGATGCTTATTGCGTGCTGTACATGTTTATTGATAATGTAAAAGAGCTGGAGGTTGTCTTAAAAGGCACATTTCTTCGTTTCTGATAATTGTTCATGCGTTATTTGGAAGAAGCTTCATTACAAAAAGGGATTTAAAAACTGTCGAGCATAGAGGCAACGATTCGTTATGCAGCTTATTTGATGAGAGCATCAGCAGATATTTAAGATTCAAGAGATTCAAGAAGCTTTATTGTTATTATGGGTTACCACAAATGACATTTCTGATGAGGCAGAAACCGGCTCAGAACGCACATCATAAAGGTACATTCACACCTAAGACGAACCAGGAGCAAGTTATTTACATGTTATCCCTATGTAAAGGTGCGTTCAGGAGCAAATTAAAGCTACCAACAGCAGGCGATCAACACAGAATGCACCTTTACATGTAGCATGCAGACACAACAGCCTTTCCATTTATTTTTATTATAAGATGCAACATACATGTGTAAACATAAAGAGAAAAACATAGGACCAACTTCCTGTCTCTGCCAGCTTTGCTTATCTACTTTTTCATCATTCATCAATGTTTTTTGCAACAACAAAGCTCATGCTCAGTCTGATTGAGTGGGGAACGATTGTTTAAATGTCATGCTGTGCCACAGGATATACATCAGGCTTGGGTCTGAACTTTGACTAGGCCATTCTAACACAGGTCTATGCTCTGGTCTAAGTCTACTTGTTTTATTCCAGGATTTACTGTAATTTATTGCAGATAGTTGTCCTGTAAGCAGATTTTCCATCTTGAGCTGCATTTACCTCCAGGCTTCATGAGATGGTGGATTGATCAGAGCTCTGGGAAATGTTCAAAGCTTGGCATAATGTTTTAGAACCTGACCCGGCTTTAAACCGGACCAGAACTTCCTCCTTTGCCTTCATGCTGGCTGTTCTCTAACAAACCTGTCGCTTCATTGCAAACCTCTCAATAACTGAGGCGTTTTTAATGAAACACAATGACGAACGATCATTTGGAAGCTGCTGTGAAACCAGAGGGCCCAGATTTAACCTGTGTCTGTTCTATGAAGTCACATTGAGTAGGTTTGGACTGAACAGAATCATGTGAGGCTCTCTGAGGTCAACGATATGTAGCATCAGAGAGAAAAGCTCAGACTCCGTACTGCATCAGCTGCTCCCCTTGGCTGAGTCCTCTGTGCCTTCCTCTTCCTCCTGTAGATCTTTGATGAGGAGTACGCCGTGCTTTATCTCGACCAAGGTGGAGCCTTGGTGGCAATAAGACACACTCCACTTCCCATCCGACACCTGTGGTGAGTCATTACGACGGAGCCGCCGTTTGTCACAGCATGACTAATTCCCTCAGAGGGAGCTCCGAGTCTTAAGTTAGTCAAACAAAAAAGCAAATGAGTTTGTCTTGGAACTGTAGGGATGATATGATTCCTGCTAGAGGAGCCGGCAGCCGTGGAAAATGACTGCTCTTACGACTGTCATTGGATTTCCCCCGCTCCGTGTTTGAAGTCGTAATGAGTTCGGCTCTCACTGATCGCTGTGCAGCGAGCGCAGTCCCTCAGTCCTGCTCAGAATATGAAATAAAGTTGTTAGACACCTCTAAGGGTCATTAGCTTGTGCACACAGTCGGGGGATTAGCATGGCTCCCTTGTGCAGCAGCTGTTTGTGTTCTCAGGTTGAGCTTCGACGAAGGGCGGCAGTGGAACAAGTACAGCTTCAGCAACACGCCGCTGTTTGTGGACGGCGTGCTGGGCGAGCCGGGCGAGGAGACGCTCATCATGACGTAAGTGGCACAAACCGCAGCTGCTGGAGGGAAAAAATAAAGAAATATGACAAGGTGCTCACGGGTCTGGGTGTGTATGACAGGGATTTTATTTTTATCAAGTACATCTTTTGAGCATTAACTGGACCATGCACCGTCTGGAGGACCAGAGACGGTTAATAAAGGTAGAATCAAGCTGCAAATACTCAGAGCTGGACCAAAAACAAGAGCTAATTCCCTCCAAAGCAGCATTTCTACCTGCTCAGTCATCAAATACAAAATGTTGAAATATTTCTACATTCACCACTTTCTGAAGAACCCTTTGCTGGAGGTGGGCTTGAGCCCATTTGGCCATCAGAACATCAGAATACATTATTTAGTAACTGTTGTAAAAAACCCTCAGAGATATTCGTCCATATTGACAAGAAAGCCAGACGGTTGTAACTGTAGAAAATCTCCTCCTTTCCTTTGACTGAATGATAACATCAAAAACGACAATAATCAACATAAAATAATAACAATCATCTTTATTTGTCAACTTTTTATTTATATAGCGCCAATTCATGAAACATGTCATCTCAAGGCTCTTTACAAAGTCAAATTCAATTCATGATTATACAGATTGGTCAAAATTGTCCTATATAAGGGAACCAGTTGATTGCATCAAGTCTCTCCAAGCAGCATTCACTCCTGGAAGAGCGTAGAGCCACAGTGGACAGTCGTCTGCATTGTCCACGGCTTTGCAGCAATCCCTCATACTGAGCATGCATGTGTCAAGGCGTGTCCTCTGCATCCAACCCGACCCTCAGAGAGCATCAGGCTGCCGTTCTTGGGCTCAGGGTCTTGCTCAGAGTGGCAGTCTTTGGGATTCAAACCGGGAACATGCAGCCTTCCCAGAAGCACCCTTCTCTAACCACTGGGTCAACAACTCTCTCCTCTAGGGCACTTCAGTACCGCTGGAGTCCAAAACACGGGGGACTTGTGGTGCTCCTCTTATCGACTTCCTGCTTTAACAGGAGAAAACTCTCCAGCCTGATCATTAAACTGAAGCTTTATTTTGAAAGCAACAACCGAGTGACTGGAAAACAAAGATGAAAAGATACAGTGATATGGTTTTAATCAGCTCACAGAGCGGTTGGTTAGAAATGTTCAAACAGTCCTGATGGACTCAGCGGGTCTGCAGCATGTCTGACGCTTTGTAGCATCAGGAAGGAGAACTTGCTGTTGTCTGGTCGTATTTCTGCCTGATTCTCCAAACACAGATTTCTCTGACTGCAGACTGATGTAGGTAAGATACTGCCGACCTCGTTTTAACCTACTCTGACAAAAAAAAAAAAAACAGATGAATTGCTTTAACCCGAGCTTGGCCTTGCCTTCTGGGCCATTCAGCATCCCTCTCTGCTTACTTTGTTCTTCATGAATAAAAAAGGTGACTCTCAAGGTCTAGCCAACATCAAAAATGGCTGTTTCCAGATTTTGATCACAGCAGATCAATGCTTTGGCAGCCGGCGGCGGTGCCACCATCCATTTGAAGAGCATGAAGGAAAATGATCAAAAAGAAAGGTGGGGGGGGGGGGACTTGGGGAATCAGCAGAGAGAGCTTAATTTTGAAAACTTTCAACCGCTTTAGAAATTGGTCAGAGTGAATCAGAGTGCCCTCAGAGAGCAGACTCATGAAGATTCCCTCCACGTTTGTTATTGTCAGAGCCAGGAGCCGGCCAGCGTTCACGTGACGCAGCAGCGTCCCGCTTATTGCAGCAGAGACTGGAGCCGTGGGGCATGTTACCAGAGGGGCTCCGCAGACGCATCAATGTTTCATGACACCTGCCACTGATGACGGAGTGACGGCGAGCTGCGGGGCCGCTCGGCGGGGGAGAGACGGGTCGCAGCGGGAGGAACCAGGGAAAGTGACAGCACTCTGCAGGCTGAAGGAGAACACAGCACTTCTTTTTATTATTACTGGGGAAGGAACCTGGATTTCTGGGACGACAATGCTGCCGCTGTGAGGATGAACCCCCGCAACACTCAGCCTGCTGGCCATCAGTTTTCATAAGCCCATCATGCACCGCTTTCTTATCAATTTGTACTAATTTCTGCAGTAAGTGCCTGTCATGGTCGGATGGCTGCGGCGCTAATTGACAGACACACACACACACAGACACACACACACACACACAGACACACACACACACACACAGAGCGACTCCATCCAGCTGAAGATGGAACATCCTCTCCTGGTCGTTCTAATAACCTTTAATTGTATTTAGATTGTGGTCAGTGAAAAACTAGAGACTATGTTGGTATTAGCATTCAGAGTGAGGATAGATTAGTCATTGTTTCGTCTGATTTCTATTGTGTTTTTTTTGTAATATGGCAACAGACAATTAGAAAGTAGTGATGTGTGTCTCTGAGGAGGGAAGATGGCTTCTTGTCTGTTTTCTTCGGTCCCGCTGTGCAGAAACCAAAGGAAGGCTGTCTGAAAAAAAAGAACGTCTCTTAATCACGTTTCTCTTCCACATTATTACTTTTGTCTCAAAGACAAAGAGCAGACTGCAAATCTAACAAAGATTTAAGACGACGGTGAATTTTCTTTTCTCTGGCAGACTACCTTGGATTGCTACAAAGTTGGAAAACACCTTTATTGTAAAATCAGAACTGCTTTTCTGCCCCATGTGGACTCCCTCTGCCCCGGTGAACTTTAACACACGGCTGTGTCTGATGAACAAATAAAACCCACCATAGAGTGACTGAACAAACAATCCCCCACGCAGCCTCCTGTTGATCTAAATTTGGTGTTTTTTGTGAACATTGTGAAGCCGGTTTTGGATAAAAGTGCTAGAACCACAGTGGATTATGATGATATTTATAGATAGTTAATGAACTCAATTAAGCTGCATTGATCACAAAATAGATTATTGTTTATTGTCGGTTAGTGTCGGCTCTCGTTTGGCAGTATGAATATCACACATAGAGACAAAAAATAATACACAGTAATAATACCGTCAGGATATTTACTACATTCTGTCCATACGGTCTTTAAGTGATAGAGGAAGATCTCTGCTGCATGAAACCATCCCAGAGGGAGCAGTGAGCAGGTTGCAGCGATCGGGGTTGAGGGTCTTGCTCAGGGACCCGTGGAAGCAGACTCTGGGGTTCAAACCTTCTCAGAACACCGGCACGCTGCTCTTACTGGACCGCTCCAGAACCAAAAACACAATTTAAGTGTGTTGGATTTGACTTTTAAAGTCCTGAAGCGTTTACTAGACAGGAGAGGAGAGAAGAGAACGTGTCTGGAGTGAGCAGAGTTGGTTCCAATGACTCTGGCTTCCTGTCGGGGTCTGAGAACGCCCCGCTGACCTCTCCACCCACTGCAGGTTCTTCCTGATCTCTTGAGGCCCGTTGGAGAAGCTCAGTGTGCACCAACACACCAGGAGGTTCACTGACTTTAGAGGTTGACGAGCAGCCGGTGAGGGAGGAGAACGGCTTCAGCACATGTGAAAAGGAGACAGTATTAGCAAATAATCTCAGTTTTATGGTGAAGGATTTATTCTTTTTTTTTGTGTCTTTGCATTCTTGGAAGAAGTGGTTCTGCTGGATCTGCAGAACTTTTGTTTTCCATCCATAAATCAGGATGATTTTGCACTTTGCTGCATCATTACTGGTATGTGGAGGGAGGTCTGGTGACTGCGTGGTGAAGGTGTTTTGGCCGTAACCATTCTGCACCTTGCAGCCGTGCAGAAGCAACGCAGCACCGCAGTAGGTCCACCTCTGGATTCAGTTCCTGACTTCCAGTCTGCACCAGTCATCTGCCACCATGACGGAAATCCCACGGCGTCCGTTTATATCCATGTCAACCTCACCAAGAACAAGCAAAACGTTCCACATTCTGCTCTGTTTGGTTTTCTGCATTCAGCAGGTTTCCATCCAGTGTCCTCAGGGTCTCACTGCTCCTAATCTTTATTGTTTTTAACTCTAATTTCTGTTAGGTAACATGAATATTTACTATAAAACATTTAACAAGTTTAACAGAATGTTAAATATCAAAAAATGTAAAACATGAATCAAAACACCTTTTGCATCCTAACATTTGATGTGAGTTTAACCTAACTATGGTGAATCAGACTAATATTATTGTATTATTACACTGAGTAGGATTCTGGCTGGTTTCTATCTGTTTGTGATAATATGATAAAAATAAGTGCAAACTGAATCTGTTAACGGCTCCTCCCGTCAATCACATCTCACACCTTTTTCCTTTTTTTTTTTTTTTTTTTTACATAACTTCTTTCCAGGATCTTTGGGCACTTCAGTCATCGCTCTGAGTGGCAGCTGGTAAAAATAGATTTCAGGTCCATCTTCAACAGGAGGTGCACTGAAGGCGACTATCAGACGTGGCATCTGCACAACCAGGTATTAAGGCTGCCAGCACAGAAATAAAGATCTGAGAAGCACTTTCTGTTGTTTTACTCATTAAAATGTGATCAGGGTGTTAAACATGAGGTGACACTACTCTTTAGTTTACTCCACAATGCTTCATTGTAAACCACAATGGGATTTTATAGTGGAAAAAAATGAAATGTCTCTGCAGGATGAGAGCAACAGGCAGATGTATGTGTCCCTTGTCTCTCTGGTCTGCCTGCAGTCCCTAAAGGCAGCTTGTAGTTTCAGAGCTAACTGTTGCGTAACTTGGGAGGTGCTGCTGGACGTTGGATGTAAAGCAGAAATAAATCCCAGAGGAACAGGACCTGGACGTGTGAGAGACGGAGAACAACGTCCTCCAACAGTCAGATCGTCCCTCCTCTGCTCGGTTCTTGGACCAAAAAACACAAATGGGCTCAAAAACAATAGAAATAAAAAAAAGTTGCATAAAACCAGGAAAAATAATCAATGCAAAATGGAAACATAGAAAACGGTGTCTAACAAGACCGAGGGCACAGTTGTGTTTTAGACATTTAAAATCAGAAGAGTCTATAAACGCGGATCATTCAGCCAACAGTAAAGCACCTTTCTTTCTGCCACTGGTTTAGTTTTAGCTTCAGAGCAGCAGATCAGAACCGCTCTGTGTCATAAATCTACCGTCTGTCAGCACCAGGGAGCATGTGGCTCCTCTACAGAAGGTTCTGTTGCTCTATGACCTGTTTTACTCTCTTCAGACCTGAAGGACAATGTTTGTGATGTCAGGAAAATGTTATTAGACATCCAGAGGTGTCAGAACTGAACATGATGCTATTTGGTTCTACTTTGGTAATTTTATACGGATCTGTGGATTGGTTGTTAACCTGGTACGTGTGGACATAGAATCTGTTTCCTGTATGATTTTAGGCTGCATGATTAACTCACCTGCTCAGGGACTACAGAGGGAATCTAGCTTAAGTTAAATCTGGTGCAGAACATCTTTTACTGCTATCGTTTTTGTAGCACACAGTCCCTGTTAAATAAAACAATAAACTACGTGAAACATTTATTTTTCTCATGCAAGTTACAGTAGATTGATAGTTGTGTAAGTTGTGCACATCAGCAGCTATGAACTGATGCATGGTCAGTGTAGACTGGCAGAGAGCTTCATGTTGGTCCTGAAAGGCTCTGCCCAAAATGGTGCAGGGCAGCCTTGTTGAGAAATATATTTATCCATAGACCCCAAATGGTGTTTGTGTTGACTTCCTGTGACACCAAAAGCAAAGGAGGTGTGGGTCATGGGCTTCAGTCTTCCTGGTTTCAGGTCAGAGGTAGGGCTGACGCTTCATTGTTTTCAGATATCTCAGCAAAGCTTCCTGAAAATACAGCAAATTAAAACACATCGGCCAAAAGGGGCATTTGAGCTTTGTATTAAACACAATTTGCTAAATATGTACTGGTAAAAAAATAAAATAAACAAATCTCTGGATCCCCCCCAGCTGGGGGCCGTGGGCTGCTGGAACCATGGCATGGTGGTGGCACCATCATGCTATGGGGCCGTTTTTAGGTCTTTGTTCTGAAATCGCTCAAAACAAAACAAAATAAACATGCAAAGTCTCAAGAAAAACTACTTTTCCTGTTGAAGTTACAGGAAGGGGCATATTTCTGGTTTATTCTTTTATTTTTTTTAGGTTTTCACTCAAACAACCAGAGTCAGAATGAGGAATTGGTATTTTAACACATCTTCAGCTTTCGAGCAGACTCTCTTAGAGGAATATAAAGGTGGCTGGAAGCTCCAGACTTACACTGGAACATTTCATATTTTCATATTTGATGAAGGCACAATGTGGCTGAAGTCTCCAGCTGATTGGTCTCATTTCCACAATTAAACTTTGATGCTTTAGTCAATTAAACGATACCAGCTGAGCAGAACCTAAAGCTGCTCTCTTTTCCTTTATCTAATGATCTAAGGGTCTAAACATAAGGTGGCAGAGAGTAAATATGTGTTTCTGATTGGTTATAATGAGTGAATACAGGTGCATATTTAAAATAAACTGTCAACACTTTAAGCCTATTAATGCATCGTCGTCCTGCTGAAAACCAAGGGCCTTAACGAGGATTAAAGGTTGTTCTAAATGAGCTTTTATCAGGAGAAACCCCCCCCCCCCCCATGCACCGTGCATTCAGAGAATCTGCCCATCAACCTGCTGCTGTTGACACGGAGCCAGAGACTCAAAGCAGCCTTTATTCATGGCCCCTCTGCTGTAAATGGCCCAGACACCCATATGTTCAGAGCAGGCTAATGATCAAACCATGAAGCATGGAGGATGACAAGAGTCCGAGCCAATTACAGAGCCCGGCCGGCTGAAAGTAGCGCTGAAGTCCTCTGCAGAGAAAACAAACACGTTGGAAGAGAGGAGGGGCTGGAACTGGGAAAGTTTCAGCTCCTGGTTGTCAGACGCTCCGTTTGTGGATCCCATCCTCTTTCTTCAGCATCTCACTACTGACACCTGCTGCACGAAGGCAGAAGGTCCAGGGAGACGCTCGGCTCTTTTCCTTCTGCTGATTCATTTAGACGCACAGAAATAAGGCTGACAATGGGAATCAGGTTTAGGTTCCTTTATCAGCTTCTATTTATATTTACTCTGCAGGGTCACATTTACACAGGAAGTTGATGCTTTTCTGTTTGAAATCATTTCAGAACGTTTTAGACTTTCCCCCTCTTCTTTGTAGACGTGTTTTTGTGTGACTTTTGTGTAAATGTCGCTTCGCAGGGCGAGCCGTGTCTCATGGGGGTGAAACGGATCTACAGGAAGCTGAAGCCCACCTCCAGGTGCGTGATGGGAAAGGCCTACTCCGTGGCCATGACCTCCGCGCCCTGCGACTGCACAGAGGCCGACTTCGAGTGGTCAGTGCCCACTTTACTTTGTTTTAGCTGATAGATTTATTTATGGCTTTTAATAAAATGAACATTTGGTCAAATTTGATCTGATAGACGACACAAACAACTGCAACAGGGTCTGGGAAAAATCCACATGTATGTTTTTAGCATCTGATCAGAGGCATTTTAGTTTAGTGGTTTAATTGGGGGAGTGGTGGCCTGGTGGTTAGAGCAGGGTGCCTGTATCCTAGAGAGGATGCAAGGTTTTGGGTTCAAATCCCACAGTCTGCCATTCTTAGTGCATAGTGCCCTAGGGACAGGTTAGATGCAGAGGACACATTTTGCTGCAATGCAGGTTGCAAGAAAAAAAAGATGATGATTAATAACTTTAATAATTAATCAAATGTACCATTTATTAATGCTGATAATGTAAAAAAGCATTTCCCTTATTAAATGGTAAAAAATAAAATAGTGATGGTGCCTTATCTCCAGAGGGATGAGAGGCGGGGTCCATCCTGGACAGGTCAGCAGTCCTTCACAAAGACAGACAGGACAATCAACCAGCCACATACATTCATAACCCAGAACGGTTTAGAAAAAAACAAGAAAAACAAGAATTCACTCATAATAACTTCAGCATAAAAACAGCCCAGAAGCTTTTAATTTGGATTTAACAGAAAAAAAGGTATAAAATCCAGTTCACTGATACTTAAACCGACATCTTCTCCCATGAAGGAATCAGTTTAATTACAACAAGGAATTTGACTTTGGCTACTAAATTTAAATGTTTTTCCTGCAATCATGGATATATAGATTTTTAATAAAAGAGAAAAAGAATGTTTGGATTGGTGCAAATAAGGATGGGACGGCCCTGGGTCCGGTGTTGACAGCCTGGAGGAGGAACGGTGAACAAAAACCTTCATGCATTTCCACCTCAACAAGGTTAAGGCCTAAACATTAACATTTTAATGGGTGCAGATTTTATAATTATTTGTTAAAATTGCTGCTCCATTTGACATTTTTTGTGATTTTTTATTGATAAAATATAGACTTATTTATATATAAGTCAGGGACAACCAGGGACTACAGATTAACTGGAGACTAGATGACACCGACTTAGTGCCGTCCAGTTTACAATGTAGGGATCAGAGTAAATTAATTAATATAAGTACATTACTGTTTTATTAACCTTTAGTTAAAAAGTCTTTTAAATAATCCAACAATGATTTTATTTGTAGGTTCAATTCAAAATTTGTCTGCCACATTCTCAGCTTGCCACCTGGATCATAATCTCTTATCATGCATTTTTATATTAATTAGGCTTTGGATGAATACATGAATGCTCTTATTGCCTGCTAGCAAGTGACAACCATTCACTATAAAAGTGAAAATAATGCGTCAGAGAGATGACAAACCCAACAGCGGGTATCTCTGTGAATAAATGGGTCTTATGTAATTTGCACAAACGTGTAAAACACCTCCTGCACTTATTGACAGACAGATTTCTCACTCAGTTTGGCTCTCTGTAAAAAGACAGGATCAGGCGATAAATGATGATCATCCTGCAGATTAGAAACGCGTTTCAGGCCTGGCACATCCTCGCCCGTGTTTGCTCTGATGTGTGAATATATCTGCATTTGTTTGTGAAATGGAGAAAAAAGGGAAGGACCCAATGTGTTTTTCACTTTCAGACATTTTATTGATTCCACCTTAATGTGCGCCATCGTTCAGGTCCTGAAGGACAAAGTGTTCGCAGGTAAAATGATCCTTCACTGCCGTTTTTGTAGCAGCGACTCTTAATGTCAGGGAAATGTCAGTTTATCTGCACCCAGATGAAAACTGCTTTCTTTCCACACTTAATTGTACTCATTTTTTCATGCTTTGGTCCCAAATCTGCAGGCCTCTGGAGGGAGGCAGCTCCTGCAATGAGCTTCATCAGAGCCATAAATCACAGTGCCTAATAGCTTTCATTAACAATCACAGCACTTCTGCATCTGTGTGCATGCAGCTCTAATTGGGCCAATTTGTCCCCATCAATTTGGGGACACAGTGCTGCTCTGCCTTTTAATTTGTAGCACAAACACCTAATAGGCTGGGTATATACAGTCGTAGACACTGAGGGGTTCCTGTACTATCAGTGATGTCAAAGTGACAACGTTCAGTCAAGTCTATGATCCAGAAAGCGCTAGAACCACATTTATCAGTTATAACGCTCAGCAGCTTTGACTTTATCAGTCTCTTCAAATGCTGGGGAGGTATTTTTTGGACCACCTCCCTGGGGATTGGCAGACTTCCATTTCTGCACAGATCTCTGCACATATTGAGGTTTGGACTTTGACTAGGCCATTGAGATACCTGATTGTTTTTAGGCCATTCTGTTGTCGATTTGCTGCTGTATTTGGGATCAGTGTCCTGTTGATGATCCAGTTTAGACGAAGCTTTAGCTGTTGGATAAATTATCTCATATTTGACACTAGAATACGTTGGTTTACAAAAGGGTTCATGGTCCATTGAATAGTTGCCTTGGAAAAGTCAGGTGTCTGTGTTCACAAAGCTTCTCAGAGTCTTCTCCAAAAGCTCCTACCTTAAAATGTCCTACCTAGTTGTCTGAGCTTCAGGGTGATCCAGAAGCTGCAGAAAGAGACTCTGAGTGAGGAAATGGCAGAAATCCCTGAGGTTCCCTAAGGTCCTTGCTAAAACTCCTCCTGACTCCTTACATTTTTCACTTTTGGAGCGCTCTTAGGGACTAAGATGCCCTAAGGCTAAGATTTTTCAGGAAATGACACCATTAAGAGCTAATTTTAGTCTAATTGAGAGCTATTTTTTGTGAATATATGCACTGGTTCTTTGGCTTCAACACCAGCCCACATCACCACACTTCCACCACCGTGCTTTAGAGTTGGAGTATGATGAGGTTTTTTCTGATATGCTAACCAAACATCCTCTCAAAGTGAGTTTTACCTGTCCAAAGTACAACACAAATAAGTTTTTTTGGGATTCATTAAGACAACTTTGCAAACGGAAGCCTTGCTGAAATTTGAGGCTTTTCCATCCACCACTTGTATGATGGTCTGAATGTATTCTGTGGTTTTCTAAGTATCCTGTCACGATCTTCTACATTTAACATGTTAACTGAGACTGACAGTCTGGGGTGGACCTCTTGGGTTTGTAATTTCTCCGTACATTGCGGGATCAGACCTTGTGGGGAATTTACTGGGATGTCTGCTGCTGGCAGCTGTCTTAAATCTTTTCCAACTTGTATAATAATAATTTTCTATCTGTAGAATAATGGACATGAAAATGTTTGGAAATGGTCTAATTATTGTGTGAATATTGTCAAATAAAGTCAGGAATTCTTCTAAGGTGAAATCTTTCTGCTTTTGTGACATACGTACTTCAGAAATGTCCTAGTTTTAAAATATTTATAGTTAAAATAGCTGTGCTGCAGTTTTTACATGGATGCAAACTTCACCGTGGCCTTAAGAATGATTAAGAAGTTTAGTTTCTAATTGCTGTTGCCTGTTTGGCTTCTGATTGGATCGTTTTCTCTTCCTGCGGCTTTTTTCATTACAGTGATTATGGATACGAGAGACGTTCTGATGGGAAGTGCAGCCCCGCCTTTTGGTTCCATCCCTCATCCATGTCCCACAGATGCACCACAGGAACGACTTTTCTCAACAGCACGGGGTAAACACGCGACAGGAGGAGCGCAAAACCAGCATCCGACGAGACAATTAAACATTAAACAATAATGTAATTTCTGCAAACATTGTCTGCAGAAGAACGTTTGAACATAATTTCAACTAGAAAAATTTGCATTTCCTGCGAAAATGCACTGTGAATGCAGATAGCTGAATGATTAAGCAAAAGATGCAGAAGATCTTTGAAGAAGAGAAAAAATAGCTGAAAAGCATTGAAGAAGTTGAAAAAGTTGAAAAAGTTGAAGAATTTGAAAGAGTTGAAGAATTTGAACATGAAAGAACAATAGCTGAATGATTAGAAGAAGAAAAAACCGAGGGAAAGGCACCAAACATTTCCTAACTCATTCTAAACACTGAATCGTTTAACAAAGCATAAGTAGAATTTCAAACTTGAATATACTGTTGCCATATGTGGGCCTGCATTTCTAGCGAGTATAAGGGGTTTCGCCCCCATTGAAAAGCATTGGATGTTTGACACGTCCTAACTTGGAGATGCTTTATGTGACAAGGCCCAAACTTATTGTGGAGCATTCTGTATAAAGGAGGTACAGACTCTGTAAAGCAGAAGTTTGTCCGAGCTTCCTAGAGCTACTTCCAATTAGCAACATGCTAACCATTAGCCGCTAACATGGTTGTGCTCAGGATCACCGGGTGATTGTACTCTGTCAGTTTGGTCCAAATCCTGTACTGGGAAGTGCCTCAAATAGGGGTGCCAATACTTAATGTCGCCAAACGTCACCAAAGTTCATGGGTCAGATTGGCCTCCTTTAGCAACTCAGCCTCACCACATCTGGGCCCAGAACTCAATATTTGACCAAAATGGTCAGTAGCGCCATTTCCCACATGTGGGTGGTGCTGTATTGGCCAATTGGGTCGTGTCTGGGCATCATGCCAGGTCCTGTTGGAAGCAAAGGCCCAATAGGAAAGCATGTGAAATCCAAAATTGGACAGAAAAATGACACATAGCTGAAAGTCACTTGAAAATTTTAAAATGTCAAGAGGAAGTGACTGTGCAAATTTCAGATTCCTACATTAATCACAGCAACTGCGGTGAGCGTCGAAAGTTGCCATTCTATCTCAATTGATCCTCTCCCTCTGGCCCTCAGAGTTCCGTCGTCATGGAAACTCACTGACACACCTGCATCGGCCAGACTACCCAAGTGCAGAGACTTTGCTCACAATAAGTCCCATTGGATTATAATGGAGAACTTTGCCACGAACAACGCTTCATATCTCCTGATCCCTAAATGGTAGAGACGTAATTTTTTCTGCGTTTAGTTCGTAACGGATAGGGGAAGAAGAAAAGCTATCGGGTTTTGCTGGAAAAAGTTTAATAAAGGCGTAAAAAATTATGATCTAAAGGAAATTTTTAAGAAATTTCAAAAATCCTCTAAATGCGGTCCCGAACAAATTGCTCTAGCTGAAAAAGTATAAGAGATATCAAAATAATTATTTCACTGTGAGTATGAGCAGGCTTTTGAGGACTATGTTGCTCATTTTAATGTTTGTACAAAAATCGGTGTAGGCACAGCGACGATGTAAAAAAGTGGATCATGTGGAAAAATGCAGCTCTAAAGCATTTTCAGGATTTTGCACATTCGCTACTCCCGAACAAATTGTTCCTGTGGAAAAACCGTAAAAGTTATCCACAAAATTCCTTTTTTGTGAGTGCCAGAAGGGTTGGGACATTCATGTGTGAAAGTCTCATGCCTGTACATCAAACGGTTTAGGAGTAGCGACGATGCGAAAACGTGTGATGTTTTGGATTTTTAGACGTCATTTTTCAAAAGCGCTCCATAGGAAATGAATGGGGGAGGTTTCGGGTTTGTGTCGCTCTGAGGTGATTTGCGAAAAATCTATAAATGCTACACCAATGAGGGTTACATTTCCTGAATCCAGACAAAAATTCCTACGTTTTGATGTATAATTTATGTGGATAGGTTGAAAATTGAGCGAGTGAGAAGAAGTTGTTCGGAGAAGAAGAATTTGTTGAATTTCTAGAGTGCGCACTCTATAACTGCCTCCTTGATGACCATAGCAACGCATGTTATTTGCTGAATTTCTTGAAAAGCCAAAATTATTTTAAGGAGGTACTATATGAAAATGGTAAAAGATATGAAAAAGCTGAAATAGACCATAATAGCTGAAAGATATCACTACATTTTAAAAGTTGAATGGCGTTTCTAGCTGAAAGTAGGCTGAAGCAGTAAGCTGTCAAAAAGCAGCTGAAATGAGCGGAATTTTAGTGAATTACATTCATTTCCTATGGGAGAAAAAAAAGCTGAAAATGTGCAGAAAAAGCTGAATATTTTAAAAAGTTGAAAAGATATAAGTACAAAAAGATATAGCCATCGATTCCAGAAGAAGCTGAATAGTTTAAAAGTTGAATGGTTGAAATCGGAGAAAAACTGTAGGAGGAGAAGCGAATCAAACTTTAAACAGTAAAAAGGCGGAAGAGGATCTCAATAACTGTGAATGCCTACTGCATTCACAGTAACTAAATCTCAAAATAAAGTGAAAATATATAAACCAGAGGAAGAAACTGCAGATGCACAGAGGCAGTGTCCTGCATCTTTAGATGTGTCCCTGGTCCAAAACGGTTCCATCCTCAGCATGTAATTAAATTCTCCAGAGTCATGCCAATTATTTGGATCAGCAGAGAAACATTTAAACGTTGCAGGACACCAGCGGTCTGTGATCTAAGACAGGTTGCTAAGGATGTGGCTGATTGATGTCTGTAAAACAAAGAAAATTCAACATTTCGAGTCATAAATACACAGAAGCTGTTCTGGTGATGCTGTTTTAAAGAGCTACAGAACATAACACAGCCTTTACACAGGCTGTGTTGAGTTAAAGACACGCCCAGAGTATAAAAGTTTGTTTCTAACTAACGAATGGGAAATATTCAGGGGAAACGCTGTATTAAGCCAAAAATAATGAAACTGAAAAGGAAAAAGAGAAAGAGGGGAAACGGTTTGAAAAGACAACCAACACCAAGGTAAATGTTGGTAGATATTCATTAATGTGGATACTAATGTGATAAAGTAACAGGAGGACAGACTCTCATATAGGCTGCCAGACCAGAAGATGAATCTTTAACTAATTCTATAAAAACAGTTCGATAAAGGTTAGATAGAAGTTACTGAATGTTTAAAAAAAGAGCTAATTCATGGTCAAATAAGAGCTATTTAATATGCTAGATAGAATCTAGTAGTGAACGTATTCACCATGAACTTATTAACGGTGAAATAGGAGAAACAGCAGGTTAACTAAGAGTTAGTTAGTGATTAACTTCATCACTAAATACGAGCTGATTGTATAATTGTTTAAGAGCTAGTTAATTTTTAACCATGAGAAATTTAATGGTCAACTTAGAGATAGGTGCTCATTAATAAGAGTTAGTCAATGTTTAACTAAGGGTTATTTAATGGTTAAATAAGATTTAGTTGATGGTTGTTTTGGTTGGGGTTGGTGGCCAGGGCCTTTCAGTGTAAGCTTCTTAAGCGTTGGTATTATAATGTGGTTAAAAAATGATCCGAGTGCAGAGAGTGTCTGTGGTAAAGCCTACAGAAAACTTACAGTTGTTTCTCAGACATAGAGAACAGGACAAAAAACACTGGAAATGAGACGGGCAGGTGACTGAAGAATCCAATGATGAGTAATGACACACAGTGAGTTAAAATACAGAGGCAGGGGTGGAGAAATGATAACTGAACCAGACGAGCTAATCAGACCAAATGTGGCACAGCTGAGGCAGAATGAAGGCAGGGCAGCTGCGGGAGGGAGACTACTTAACAGTGGAACCTGACTTAAGAACCGCAAACCAAGAGGAAATAGATAAACAGAGATCTAAGAGAAATAAATCCAATGATGTACAAAGACAGAAAACACACAAATAAGTAAATAAAACTACAAAAATAAATAAGAAAATACTAAAAACAAGAATGCAAAAAAAAAAAATCTAAACCCAAACACCTGGAGATCACCTGCAGCTTCCCTTTGCTGAGTCTGTGGACTCCTGCATGCTGGTAGCTCTGATGTAATATTTTTTGTGGAAATTGATTATTAGTAATATAATAGAAAAACATCTGGAGTTGCCAGCTAACTAATTACCAGTCAACAGTTCCATTTTCATTGATTTTAAAGCAAAGAAAAACACCCCATCGTTAAACTGCATGTGTGGGTCTGAGGGACACACTGTGAACAGAAGTATGATGGAGGTTTAAGTTTTAATGTTCAGAGCTTAAAATACTTTTTAAAATCAACGTTCCCAACTCACAGTAAGTAGTTCTCGCATCACAGACAGAAGGTAAAAGCATTTCTGTGAAAATGTTTCAGTGTTCTGCCCAGTAAAGAGAATTTAAATAGATAAACATAAACACACAAAGATGCACATTATGGTTTTAATGTGGACAGGGTTAGAGGACCTTTGTGCTCTCCTTCCCTCAGCTACAGGAAAGTGGTGTCCAACAACTGCACAGCCGGAGTGATCGCAGAGTACACGGCCCGCCGACAGCACTGCCCCATCCAGGCCCCCAGGGGGCTCCACCTGGTCACCAGCGAGGGCCGGCTCACGGCCACGCTGGGCGCCAACGTCACCTTTGTTGTTTTCCTGGAAGAGGTGAGCGGCTCTCCAGTCACACCAGCTGCTGCTGACTCATCTCATTCTGCAGGGGATTGGGTTTAAAATAAATCTTTTGCAATCATAAAATGACTGTGTGAATGTCAACCACGGTGCCCACTGCGGCGTCGCATCTGAGGAAATGTTCCCTGGCTGAAGCAAAAAGCTTCGGTCCAGGCGAGAGGCTGTTGGTTTGCCACTCGTCACATATACGTTTGATTTGTGTCCTCGCTCAGAACAAGGAATGGACCCAAAAGATTCTAAAGAAGAGAGCAAACATATTTATCAAAGAGCTTCTAGATCTGAATCATCACCCAGAAACAACTCCCCATGGAGACGGTGGAGAAAACAAGTTGACTTTTCTAGCTGAAGCTTAGAAAATTGAATTAATTGAGATCTTTAGTGAAGCAAACCACAGCCTTTAATTAGTCACTTCAGGCATGGGAGAAACTTAAAGGCTTAGTCTCCTTTCTTTGGATTTTAAACTCCAAACTTTACTTTGAGTGGTGCCACTTAAACTTTGTAGAAAATTTAATTTCATGTTGTAACAAATTAAGCGCAGCAGTGTTAAGGTCATGCAGTCCAAATCTTTCTGACTAATTAGAACTTAAGGATGTCTTGCTCAGGAAATGAACAGAATAAATGTAATAATTTAGATTGGACCCTTTGTTCTTTTCCTCTGAACACTAAACACATTTTACTGACAGAGATCAGGGTGGAGAGTTGAGATTTCATAAATATACATTTTTATATTTAGAGGTCATTTTGAAAAATGTGCATTAAATGTCTAATGATTGAATTATTTCTCCTAAATGTTTCTGATTAAAGTAACTCAGAGGTGACAAACCGTTGAGCTTCAGCTTCGTGTGGAAACCATAAAAAATAGAACGTCGCCTTGTGGAGCGCTGAAACTCTCCGTCACTGATGTCAGCCTCAGAGTTTTAAATGCGTGGGGCGACTGTGGCTCGGGGGGGAGAGTAGCCCCCCCCTCGCATGTCCATGTGCCCCTGGGTGAGGCACTTAACCCCGAGTTCCCTACCGATCAGCACACTGGTGGATGGATGAGCGCGTTAGAAAGAGTTCTTTGAGTGGTCATGATGACCAGAAAAGTGCCGTTTAGATTCAGTCCTTTTAACATTTAAACAAAATGAGAAAATTTATTTACCGATTTCTTCTTTTTCAGATGTTGTTAGACTAGTTTTGATTCAGTGCCAACACTCTAACCGTGTGCATGAGTGGCAGAGAGGACGATAGTGTGCCCAGCTTAGATCAGGTGATGAAAGTCACCGCTCAGACTCACTGATGGAAACGGTTCCATCCTGTGGACCTGCGTCTGGATCCAAGTTAAAAAGATCTGAGATTGTTCTTCTCAAACTCTGTGGTCAGGCCTGCAGGATAATGTGAGGTTCTTACAGAACGTACAACTAACTCTGTTTAGAACGCAGCTCTCACTTTTCTGTGTCAAACAAACCTCGTCAGCTACAGTGAAGGATTTAAATCTTGTTCACCAGGTTTAATGGTGTTACAAAGAGATTATTTTAAAGAGTGTTTGGACTGCAGGTGTTTTCTGTGGGGATTTATCTTTTATAGTGTTTTGATGTTGGTAAATTCTGGGAATCCTTTTTTTTAAAACTAGTTTATGAACAAATTCAAACCTTGAAAAACTGAACCTTTGTTAATCCAGTTCGTTCTCTAATTAAAATAATGTTTATCAGGGTTCTTAAAGAACCTGATCAAGTTCAGAATTACAGTAAATTCAAACCTTTCTGTTGTCTAAAGGTTTTATGAATCTTGCAGGTTCTAGATTTGAAGGAAAGTAGGTCTGAACTCGACTCACCTGATGCAGTTTAGGCCCTAAAGCGTGTGTCCTGTGCAGGGAGACGGAGCGAGGACGAGCATCACGGTGGACTTTGGAGACGGTCACGCTCTCACCTACTCCAACGTGAGCTCCATCGAGGACGGCATCAAGCACATCTACAGGTCGGTGGGAATCTTCAGGGTGACGGCCACGGGGGAGAACAGCCTGGGCTCTGAGACCGCCACGCTCTTCCTGCACGTCACATGTGAGGCTTCATATCAAAATCTAAAAAATAAAAGCCTGCTTTCATTCGGGGAGAACTCTCCTCCATTTTTCTAATCTTCCTCTTTTTAGCCTCTGCCACTCGTTATCGGCCGTCGGTGGAATTGCTGCTGTCACTCGCCGCTCTCTGAGCTTTATATCCTCACAGAACACGTCCAGAAGCGAACAAACAAACGGAGATAGAACAAACCTCATTACACTTCCTCTCAGTCAGCTGAGAACTGACAACTTCTGCTCCGTTCAGGGCCTGGCAGACGTAAAAGGAGCTGACTTATTGATCAGGGAGCCCCTTTCCCCCACCAGTCTGCCGGCCGTGTGAGCTCACAGAGTCGCTGCAGACTCTGCAGGGCCACGGAGGAAAACTAATGCACAGATGGCGGCTATTGGTTCAGACGCAGCAGAGGATTATGGCCTCGTTTCTTCTCATATTTGAGCTAATAAAGTTGTTTCTGTTGGTTTTTTGCATGAAGCAGCAGAGCGTGGAGTTCACTCCGTTATGCATGTGTGTGTCTGAGCAGGTCAGCTGGAGCATATCCATCTCTCTGCTCCCTTTGTGGCGGTGAGGAACAAGGAAGTGAACCTAACGGCGGTTCTGCATCCCAGCCAAGTGGGAACGGTCACCTACATCTGGTGGATTGGAAACAACACAGAGGTACGGCGAGCATGCTCTCTGTGTCCGTCTGTAATTAACAAGTAGGTTGCTGACTCTGTTATTCTGCAGAGCTATATTTGTTCGTGCCGGCTGCAGAAAACCGTGGCCTTGTTAATCAGCACTGATAACAGTTGCAGAATGTGCTGATGAGCATAAAGTGGCTCCATTACTCGGTTCTGGAGAATCTTACAGCCTCCTGCAGCCAGGCGGAGCAGCGCGGTCCACTCAGTGCAGAGTTTTCTGAGGCGTTTTAGCGTCCTGAGAACATCTCAGCTATGAAGCACAGAGGTGGCAGCGTCATGCTGTGGGGGTGTTTTGCTGCTAAAATTTCAATTCTAAGATAGAAAGTTTCTATTGGACTAAACTGTGAATTCCTCAAAGTAGATGCTATCATGATGGCAGAACATTATATATAATCACCAAAGCACGGTAAGACAAGCATTAGCATCAATTGGTCTTCCATATCAGCAATGAAGTCTTCTCGCCCCCTGCTGAGAAGACTGAGTCTGTTACACACCAGAATAACTACTGTGAATACATCCATGCACAGTTTTAACTTATCAGGAGTGTTTTATAGCACAGTTCTGTTTATGAAGTTTTAGGAATACTGCACAGAATTTACTGCAGGCATGAATGTATCATCAAAAAGCTTTTAAAGAATAATTCATGCATCACAGTAATTAATATGGTTCAGAAAGGACTGACTTTTGGAACTCGGTGTGAGTTTTAGCAGACCTTAAAGACTATTCTGCACACTTGGGCTTCTCAGGAAGTGTTTTTGGCCAGTGGAGCCAACTGACTGACTTCATCTCTATATAAAAAGAAAAAAAATGTCCTTGTCAGCTGTGTTTACCTATATTGTTTGCGAGGATCCAGAGCCGGTGTCTGTTTCGACAAAATGTTCACCATGGTAACACGTGGTGACAATAAAAGATTCTTGATCTTGATTAGTACATTTCTTTTGGCTTTTAGCATGATAGGAGTTGGTTGTTAGGGTTTATGTTACAGTAATTGATGAAGGGAGCCCAGGGTTCAGCAAAGGACGGCATGTCTCATGGATCTCATGACTGAGATCTTGATAATAAGCTGAATTGTGTTTTCTGTTCTTTTTTTGTTAACATAAAGAATAAAATAATGTCCTAAATAGATTAGCTGAACCCAAATATGTTTTAAATGTCTCTTCTAAAGATGTACCAGATGATGTGTTCCCAGTAACATGGCAGCACAGTTTCAGCACCACGACCACTTCAGAAAAACATGTTGCTTTTATGTGTTATTTTGGCCTGTAACAGAGAAGACCTGACCTCACCTCCCATTGCTTCATTTAACCAGCTTTTTCAGTTAAACACGCAGAATACAAAACTCTAAAATGCCTGCTGAACGCCGACATAAATGTGTTTTCTTTGGGTGAATGTTTGCGTTTTTGATCCAGTGTGAAAAAGCATGAAGCTGTTGCTGGATTAAGCCATGCAGACAGAAGAAGATATTGACGGAAACAGAATCTGTGTCTGTCTGGCCCGGCCTGTGCACAGCGCTGCGGCTCACCGGCTCTCTGTTTGTGTACGGATGAGGACAGCCTGTTGTGTCAGCTGGTGACAAAGCGTGGCCGCTTCAGCATCTGAAAGCAGTCTGAGGAATAAATGGAGATGTGGGTTATGACAGTCAGGCTCTCTGCAGACATCCACGCTGTGCATACGCTCCCGTGTCTGTGTGTTATCCTCAGGCTGACACCTCTGCAGGGTAAACAGCGGCCATGTTAACCAGCCGCTGATAGCCGTCTCTCAGGGGACCGCTCAGACTCCCACTGACTCTGTGTCCATCCTCCCCTCCCCTCCCTCTCTGTGTGTGTGTGTTTGTCCTCCAGCAGCCAGTTATCACCCTGGAGGGAAGCGTGGCGTGCACCTTCTCCAGGGAAGGGATCAATACAGTCACGGTGCAGGTGTCCGCCGGGAATATCATCCTGCAGGACAGAAAAACTATCGCTGTCCACGGTGAGTTGACTCAGTGACTCTGCTGAGGCTCTGTGAAAACACTGACAAGACGTCTCAGCAAAGAGCCGCCTCCCTGTCATTAGGAGACAACACCACCGAGACATTCCCACTGTCACTAAAAGTAAAATGGGCTTCTCCTTATTATTATTCCCTCTGCATTTACTGATCTACACCATAAAGCTGTGTTATTTGCAATAAAAACACATTATGTTAATTACTGAGGAAAATTAGGAGTAATCCAAACATTTAAATAAGGAGGGGTTTTTTTCCCCAGCATTTAATGACACAGCCCTGCCCCTCCCCCACTTGATGCTGCAGTCACTGATTAGTTGGCTAAATAAAGGCTCATGTGCTTTTTCTCCCATACAAGAAATGTGGTTTGGTAAAATTTATTGGTGCAAAAAAAAACAAAAACAGAAAGCTGTGGTGTTTGAACTCCATCATACATCTCTGAACACTATGAATTTTAAAAGTCATTAGGCAACAAAACAGATACCATACCATCCCATCTTTATTTATAAAGCGCTTAAAAATAGCCAATAGCTGAAACAAAGTGCTGCACATCGCTACAAGCTAAAAGGCACCCATCAAAAAAACAAAGAGAAAAGGATAATGCATATAAATGCTTAAAAGAAACAATAAAACCAATTTAAAATGAAGTCTAAGTCTCTCTAGTGGTAAAATCCAAAGGATAATAGTGGGTTTTAAGGCGGATTTTAATGGTGGCAGTGAAGGAGCCTCTCTTATATGCAGGAGCAGTTATTACACTATTGAGGACAAACATTCGAAAAGGCCCCGCTCCCTCTGATAAGTTTTAAAATGAGCTCTAAAACGTTCTGGGAGCCAATCTAGAATGTGAATGTTGCCTCGTTTTTACAATAACTCCACAATTTATCAGTCTGCTGGTCCAAGCTGGTCTGCTATCAGACTCCAAAACACGGAGGGAGACTGTTTAATTTTCCACTGCAGTGCTGCCGGTGGCCTACAGGGGCGCTAAATCTAGAGATTACAGGTCTAGCGCCCCTAGTGGCTAAAAGACATACGGTGCGGCTTTAAGATCAAATTTTATTTTCAACATCCTGATGTTTAATTTGGGTTTTTCACACACTGAAATTCAGGCATAATAATAAGTTCAGCTTAATCAGAAGCCTGTTGGAAAAATAGCTGTTGTGATACCAAGACCTGAATTTAAACGACAAAACTGATTATTTCCTTTAAGAGAATATCGGATAATGTGGGAGTAAAAACAGAGTCCAATTGTTAAATTTTAAAGAAAGAATAATGAAGACAAATTCCTCACATTTTCTTTGCTTCCTGCAGAATACTTCCGATCCCATCTGCTTGCTTTCTCATCCAACCTGGACGAACACAACCCGGACGTTGCTGAGTGGAGGCTGGATGTGAGCCGCGTGATCAGGAACTCTCTCATCCAGGTGAAGCTCGCTCAATCTGAACTGTTGCTTTACGTTGGCGCGCCATGACCTCCCAAAGCTCCCAGATACGAGTCTGCCTTTCACCATGATGAATGATCAGAAGGAGAAGGGGAGGCGGGGGGAGTGCTGGAGCAGCTGATTGCTCTGAACACACTGGGAAAGTTCAGGGCCGGATCAGAACAAGCGTGAGAATAAATGTCAGAGCGGCTGCTCCGCGGTGACCCGGGAAGATGCCGGAGATGAGCGCAACGCAAGCTGTCAAGAGGGAGAAATGGTTTCAACCCACACACGACATGCCAGTTACAGAGTCTGACTCATTAACCAGTTGTTGACACGTCCTCACAGTGCCGATATGTTTCTGATTCCCAAGAAGAGGCGCTCTGTCGCTTGCATCATGTCTTCACACTTTTTTGATCCTGCAAAATCAAAACTGATGCCAGGAATGCATCCGTCTCTCCAATGTTCACTGAGCCAGCCTGGCTTGTTATTCCTTTCTGACGCATTTCTGTGTTTTTTTTTTTCTTATTTCTTGTGACAATCCCAACCTTGAAGGCAGAATGTAGGGAAATGAAAAACTGAGATGAAAATCTGATTTGATGGTTTAGCACTCACTGAGGTTGAAGCTCATAAAAAGAAGCGGAAGAGGAACCAACAACTCCTGCAGGAAGCTGTCTGTGCATCTGCTCATTTTTGCATGATTTCCTTTGCACAGGTAGAAGAAGGGTCACTCATTTCTGCATTGGGAATTTAGGTGTAGAGAGCTGCTTTTTACTGTAAATATCGACTAAAAGCTTCTGATGGAAGTAAAATCAGGTTCTTTAAAACTAGTTACTCATGTGCACCACTGAGAAAAATGCCTAAAATACCTTGAAATAAACATATCTTTAATTGCAGCAGCCTAATCTGACCTTCTCAGGGAAAAGTCACACGTTAAGAAATTATTATTTTAATTGAGTAATTGTTACTAAATCCCACTTATTATCACCCCTGCTGTCAAAACCTTTTATAGCCGTCTTTTTGCCACGTTTTGGATCATTATCCTGCTGGTACATCTAGTGACGATCCATTTTCAATTTTCTGGCAGACATATTTTTCTTTTATTTAAATGTCCGTTCTATTAGTCCATGATGTCATGCGCTCTACCAATGGTCCCAGAGCATTTGGAGGAGAAACAGCCCCCCCCACACACACACACACACACACATGCTTTTCCACATATTCATCCTTTGCTTTACTCCTGACCAACATAGAGTGAGTTGCTGAAACGGAGCCGAGCGTTATTAACAATTTACAGTGAGGTTTTAAGCAGCCGCTGGGTCTCTGAATTTGGAGAGAAACCAGATAAACTGGAACCACAATTAAATATGCTGCTGGCCCAATGATCAATGAGTCGCATCTAAAAACAGCTGACGTGATTTATCGTAATTATGTAGGCGTATAGGTGTATATATATATATATATATATATATATATATATCTATATATATCTATATATATTATATATAATATATCTGTATATGTGTGTGTGTATATCTATGTGTGTGTCATACTCTCTATCTATATCTCTCTCTATAGCTGGTGTGTCTATCTATCTCTATATCTCTATCTCTCTATCTCTCTCTACTCTCTCTCTCTGTCTCGTCTCTCGTGTCCTGTTCTCTCTCTCTCTATCTCTATCTATGTGGTGTGGTCTCTCTCTCTCTCTCTCTCTCTCTCTCTCTCTCTCTCTCTCTCTCTCTCTCTCTCTCTCTCTCTCTCTCTCTCTCTTCTCTCTCTCTCTCTATATATGTGTGTATCTCTCTATCTCTCTATATCTATGTGTCTCTCTCTATGTCTCTATGTGTCTATCTATATGTCTCTCTATGTGTCTCTCTCTATATATATATATATATATATATATATACACATATATATATGTATATGTGTGTGTGTATATGTTTATATGTTTATATATCCATGCAGAAAGACCCTGGAGGTGAAGCCAGGACCTTCTTGCTGCAAGAATACAGTGTGTAGCACAAACAGATTGTTTTAAATCTTATAATCTGTCTGTTAATATCAAATGTATTGAAAGCACCATCTTTATTGTGAAAATACCAACAAGTGTAGCTATTATTTACTATTTTTCCCTTCTTCTTGTTGTCAGAAAAGCATCAACCTGACTGGCCAAGAGCTTCCTGAGATAAATTACACAGTATAAAACTCAACATCTTAAAATTGAGTTGCAAAAGATAGTAAAAGAACTAAATCACCCTGCTAATGTGACTTTCTGTCCTTCACCATGTGGCAAAAGGTTAAAAAGTATTTGTTTCCGTTCCATCTGGTTCTTAAAGTGTACGTCTCCATCAGTGGTGAGAGCTTTTAGCTCAAGTAAACTTTCATGATCCGTTTGGTGACCCTCAGGCCGTTTCCTGATGCTCTTCACCATTTCAACCTAACTGCTTTCTCCCTCAGGTTTTCATATTTTTTAATAACCTTTTGTATCGTTTATTGTCTCTTTTAAGGACCAAACGGCATTATGGAGAAATTTTGATTAGCAATAAATTGACTTGACCAGAATAGATATTATCTATGTTTCAGAAAGATTTGAGGACCAGTTGTTGACACGTCCTCACAGTGCCGATATGTTTCTGATTCCCAAGAAGAGGCGCTCTGTCGCTTGCATCATGTCTTCACACTTTTTTGATCCTGCAAAATCAAAACTGATGCCAGGAATGCATCCGTCTCTCCAATGTTCACTGAGCCAGCCTGGCTTGTTATTCCTTTCTGACGCATTTCTGTGTTTTTTTTTTTCTTATTTCTTGTGACAATCCCAACCTTGAAGGCAGAATGTAGGGAAATGAAAAACTGAGATGAAAATCTGATTTGATGGTTTAGCACTCACTGAGGTTGAAGCTCATAAAAAGAAGCGGAAGAGGAACCAACAACTCCTGCAGGAAGCTGTCTGTGCATCTGCTCATTTTTGCATGATTTCCTTTGCACAGGTAGAAGAAGGGTCACTCATTTCTGCATTGGGAATTTAGGTGTAGAGAGCTGCTTTTTATTGTAAATATCGACTAAAAGCTTCTGATGGAAGTAAAATCAGGTTCTTTAAAACTAGTTACTCATGTGCACCACTGAGAAAAATGCCTAAAATACCTTGAAATAAACATATCTTTAATTGCAGCAGCCTAATCTGACCTTTTCAGGGAAAAGTCACACGTTAAGAAATTATTATTTTAATTGAGTAATTGTTACTAAATCCCACTTATTATCACCCCTGCTGTCAAAACCTTTTATAGCCGTCTTTTTGCCACGTTTTGGATCATTATCCTGCTGGTACATCTAGTGACGATCCATTTTCAATTTTCTGGCAGACATATTTTTCTTTTATTTAAATGTCCGTTCTATTAGTCCATGATGTCATGCGCTCTACCAATGGTCCCAGAGCATTTGGAGGAGAAACAGCCCCCCCCACACACACACACACACACACATGCTTTTCCACATATTCATCCTTTGCTTTACTCCTGACCAACATAGAGTGAGTTGCTGAAACGGAGCCGAGCGTTATTAACAATTTACAGTGAGGTTTTAAGCAGCCGCTGGGTCTCTGAATTTGGAGAGAAACCAGATAAACTGGAACCACAATTAAATATGCTGCTGGCCCAATGATCAATGAGTCGCATCTAAAAACAGCTGACGTGATTTATCGTAATTATGTAGGCGTATAGGTGTATATATATATATATATATATATATATATATATATATATATATATATATGTATATGTGTGTGTGTCTATATAGTGTGTGTATATAGATATATCTATATCTCTATATATATATATATATTATTGTGGTTTTATCTAGTGTCGTTATATGGTATATATATATTATCTCATATATGTGTATACTATATATATTATATATTAATCTATCTATATATCTATGTATGTACTCTATATATATCATATCTGTATTATATATCTATATGTTATATATCTATTCTCATATGTATCATTCTATCATATCTTCTGTTATATAGTCTTGTAATATTTATGTTATATATCTTATATATTTACTCTCTATTATATATATATATATGTATATCATGGTGCTATTATATGGTATATGTGTGTCTTCTATATAGATATATCTGTGTACTTATTATATATATGTATTAATATATGTTATCTATGTATATTATATATATATATATATATATATATATATATGTATGTTGTGTATATGTTTATAGTTTATATATCCATGCAGAGAAGACCCTGGAGGTGAAGCCAGGACCTTCTTGCTGCAAGAATACAGTGTGTAGCACAAACAGATTGTTTTAAATCTTATAATCTGTCTGTTAATATCAAATGTATTGAAAGCACCATCTTTATTGTGAAAATACCAACAAGTGTAGCTATTATTTACTATTTTTCCCTTCTTCTTGTTGTCAGAAAAGCATCAACCTGACTGGCCAAGAGCTTCCTGAGATAAATTACACAGTATAAAACTCAACATCTTAAAATTGAGTTGCAAAAGATAGTAAAAGAACTAAATCACCCTGCTAATGTGACTTTCTGTCCTTCACCATGTGGCAAAAGGTTAAAAAGTATTTGTTTCCGTTCCATCTGGTTCTTAAAGTGTACGTCTCCATCAGTGGTGAGAGCTTTTAGCTCAAGTAAACTTTCATGATCCGTTTGGTGACCCTCAGGCCGTTTCCTGATGCTCTTCACCATTTCAACCTAACTGCTTTCTCCCTCAGGTTTTCATATTTTTTAATAACCTTTTGTATCGTTTATTGTCTCTTTTAAGGACCAAACGGCATTATGGAGAAATTTTGATTAGCAATAAATTGACTTGACCAGAATAGATATTATCTATGTTTCAGAAAGATTTGAGGAGGTTGGACTAATTTTATCCTTTGAGGTTTTTTTCCCCCTTGACATATGTAACAAAAAACTTTGAAATTATTTTGTGTTTAAAATTATTCTGTTACACAAACTCTGAAGATGAAATAAGGGTCCATCGGCCCAGTGGTGGGTCCAAACGTTCCTGACGCAGGACTGAGGGGTCAGGACCTACTCTGGTTCCTATTTCCTTTTGTAAAGGATGATTTCCCCATCAGCACAAATAAAGAAAGCACTGATGTTCCTTTCTTTGCCTTTTAGAAATAAATACTTTTGGTTTCCAAAGGAGAAAACTATTTTCAGTGGGATTCGACATATTTGACTTTGTCCAGTGGGTTATATTATCTTTTTTTTTTATTTAACCTTTATTTATGCAGGTTTTCTCATTGAGATCCAATATCTCATTTCCCAGAGAGACCTGTTTTGTTAAAATGAACCGGCAGGTTCTGATGTGAAGCGGCTTCTCCTGAAACCTTCTGACATTCCCGTCCTTCCTGGTTTCTCCTTCCAGGCTACAGGTGTGCGCGAGGATCTGCTCCTGGTCACCGTCCTCCCTGGCTTGCCTACAGCAGCCGAGTTTTTCCTGCTGCCTGACAAACAACTCACCGACGGCAAACCGGAGAAGAGCTCAGCTCATTTAGATCAGGTGAGGCCTCAGCATCGTTCCCATCCTCCTCCTCCTCCTCCAGGCCTCTGAAGGTTTCCCCTTCTCCGTGTGGGCGGACGCATGTCGCCCTGTTATCCTCGCTCTAGCTTCAACACAACACACAGCTTCGTATCGCCTGTTTTCGCTTTGTGACTCACCGACGCTCTTTTTTCCCCCCTTAGCAGCAGCTCGTCCATTAATGGCTCCTGAAAATTTAAAGCCCAGCTTCAATTCCTAATTTCCACCAGCAGATGTCACTGTTAATCTGCTGGAGAATAAACAGTCCAGGAGTCTAAATTAGGAAAATGCCAGAGGAATCTGAGCAATAGACTCATCAATAAGCCGGACAAGTATTATGAGTGAAAGGACTGACTTTTAAAGGCAGAGAAAAAAGGAGCCAGAGAAAGACATATTCACAGTTAATCGACATGAACCAGAGCTGCTCAGTCTAACCTGACAGATGATGATCGATGCTGATGCCGGGAAGAATCCATGGATAGAAATCCTCCATTTTTTTCCCCCTTTTCCTCCTTCCTGCTTGATCTTCTGGAAAGTTCCTCCTCCTTCCAAGCCGGCCATAAATCTTAATTCAAGGCTGGCGTCTTTAAAGTGCGAAGTTGGCTCCGCTTGTTAGAATGTAAAACAGATTTCACTGACCCTGGTATGCAAACAGTGAGGATGTAATTAGTCAAAGCGTGGACTAAATTTAAACAGTACAAAGGGGAGCATGAAGGAGTACAGGAATTACTCATATCACAATTAATTTAGCAAATGAGGCAGATAAGATAAATGAAGTCTCTGCAGCAGGGAGAGAGGAGCTGTTTGCTTTAATTATGCAGCTCCGTATTGGCTTCTTTTATGAATATGATTTAAAAACAGCAGCATTTCATTTTTAGACTGTGTAGGAGAATCGATGGGGAGGTTTGTGTGAGTAGAGGCAGAGATAGTCAGATCGGATCTTCCTCCAGTTCAGCTCTGGGTCGCAGTAATCTTCCCGGATCGTATCCCAGTTAGGAGTCCTCGGAGCAGAAGGTTGTTCAGCTGCCTGAAAGCAGAGATCAAGTGGGGCTGCGCGGCTTGCATTATGCATCGTGGCGGAAAAGGTCCCACAGACAAAGACTCTTACATAAACAGGAGCGCTCGCATGTGTGGGCAGGGAGGTTTCTTTGGGTCAGGGCCACGCTGATAAGGCTCGGTATTTAAAGTGCATTCACTTTTATGGTAATTTCAGCGGCTACAATAACATTCATCAGGTCTGATCTGATGAAAGTTTTCTGCCTGTTTTATTGTTTCACATTTTTATCTGCCTCATGTGACGTTTCTGGGCTAAAAAACAGTTTTTTTTTTTACTATTTTTTACCTTACACTGCTTGAGACAGTTTAACTTAAACACGCAGAATATCATGATTTATTTTTACGTTGAGGAAAATGTTTATATAACTGTACTATTTGTGTCCTAGCTTTCTAATCTTCTGATGCAATGTTCTGTTAGATGGTCAGTTTATCTTGCAATAACCTGGCTCATGGGTTATTAAAAAATGGGAAAGGACACAAGCGCACCATTAGTATCATCAGCATAGAAATTATAAGACACATCAAGGAGCTGTCTGGTTATATGGCGAAGTGGTAAAATCTGTAAAACAAATAGAATAGGTCCCAGGACAGAGTCCTGAGGCACCCCACACCAGGACTCTGACATGAACGCTGAAGGATCTTCCTTAGAGGTACGAGTTAAGCCGCTGTAGCGCCTTACCTGACAGACCGACTTCATTGCAGATCCTATTAATGAAAATACTGTGATCAACAGTATCAAAGGCAGATATAAGACCCAGGAGGCTCCAGTCAACAGACATCAATGTCACCAGAAGCTTTCAGTGAGCCAGTTTCTGTGGAGTGGAGAGCTCATGTTTTTCCATAAAAGAAATTGGCTAATCTGCCACGACTTTTTCAAGAAGCTTGGACAGAAAATTGCAGGTTTTTATTAAAGGCATACTATGCAACATTTTTCAGTTAATTAATGTGTTCCATACCGTTTTGGATGATTAAATGAGTCATTTCAGGTCGAACAAAGGTTTTCTCGGCCGCCCTGGTGGTCTGTGGGGGAAATACCGCACTTGCAATTGCAGGAGCCCTCGGCCCGCACACACAGGCTCAGAAGTCTCGTGCAAGACCGCGAGAGTCGGTCTTGCTTTACGGCGAGAACTCCATGTGTTTTTGCCCTGCCATTCACTATATGCACGCGCGAAAGCAACAACAAAGAACCGCAAGTTTTTTTTTTGTTTTTTTTTAATGTTGGCGAGGCGGTAGCGTGAGTTTGGCGAGGCGGCCACGGCGGCCGCCTCGCCAAGATAGCGCTGCGGGAAACCCTGATGTTCATACCTTCACTGTGTTAGTCATTGTTTGTACTGCCGTTTTTTCCACTTTTCGTTGCGTTCGCCTGTCTGCTAAGCTCAAAACAACCACGCCTGGCTTGACGGAGAAACCAGAACAGCTGAACATCTTTATGACAGTGCACTTTTACTTTCGCCCTCTGGGGGGAGCCTCGCTGGAAAATCAACCCCGGTTGCATAGTATACCTTTAAAGGATCAACGATAGCATGCATAAAGGACTTTAGAATGACGCCTGTTGAAAGTGAATTGTTGTAACTCTCTACAATAAAAGGGCAGATAGCAGAGAAAGTCTATTTAAATAAATTCACAGGGAGAATATAGTTTGGACTGGTAGAAATTGTCCTCTAGAGTCACTGGATCAAACAGATTCAGAGACTGGGACGGCACAGAGCCAGAAACAAAGTTTTGACGCCTCGACAGACAAATGCTTCCTCTGACATTATTGAGTTTCATTACAGAGAAATGGAGGACGTTGCTGTCAGCTTTAGAGGACACAGCTACTGTAGGGGTCACAGGGGAAATGATTGAGTTTATTGTTTCACATAGGATCTTAGAATTATTCCCAGTGAGAAACGCTCCATTCTGGTTGTTTTTATCAGGTCATTTACAGAAATCCAAAGTTCCCTGAAGTGGAACCTGTCATGCTGATGTTTTGGGGATTTCCACAAGCGTTCAAATGTGCAACAGTGTCTTTTAAATTTCCGGACAGAATGAATTATCCATGGAGAAGCATTCTAAGTGGTGCAACGTCAGATTTCAGTGGGGCCACTGCATTAAGAACATCTGAGCTCTGATAAATGTTAATGTGGAGTGGTAAGCAAACCAAACAAGTCAGAACAAATCTGACCTTTGAGGACAACCATGACAAAGAGGAGGGGAGGGATACGCCCATTCCCCCTGGTTGCTCAGCACCCAGGCCTTTATATTCAGAGGTGAAGGTCTAACCCAGGTATCATCTATCAGCTAGACACACTTTATCCTGATACGCGTGCATACTCAGATTTAGATAGATAGAGCTGGAAATGTTGCTCATTTCCTCAGGTTTAGAACCTCCTAAGCATGCATGGTAAAAGTGGGACAGCAGCTTTAGCTCCAACAAACTGATTCCTAAACAGCTGTTTGCTGAAATATCTGCATATCTTCACTTGTCACCTTAAGGTTGAAGAAAGTGGACAAGCAAAGGAAGAATGTTTGATCATTCATAATGCCATGGACTTTCCCTCTCACTGTATTGATATTTGTTTCATAACAACCCACCCAGTATCTGTTACAAAAGAGCCTGGTGACCCGCCAGGACTTACATTTGGTGCTTAAATGATTGGAAAAGGAGAAGATTTCTCTGTTTCCAACCAGTTATAGATAGGTCAGAGCAGATCATCTAAATCTTAACAACGTAACATTATTATAGATTACAAACTTTCAGTTCAAGAATTGACAGTGAGATTAGCCGGTCCAGATTACAGCATCGAATAACGAGGATTTTCTCATGTTCAGGGGGGGCTTAAGACTTTTAAAATGTCAAATGCCATATACTTTTATGTTATGTTCTAAAACTATCAAGTACTGAGAAAGTCATGTGCTGAAATATTTTGCATTTTATATATTTAAATATATATGTTTAACATTTATAAATATAGAAATAACAATATACAAAAACATATATATACACATACTTATATATACATATATATATATATATATATATATATATATATATATATATATATATATATATATATATATATATATATATATATTTAATATGAATAACATGTAAAATATTTCAGCACCTAATTTCCTAGTAGTTGATAGTGTTAGTACATCCACTGACTGTAGAATTACCTATGAAACGTTTTCACACAGCCAGAAAACTGCTTGTTGTTGCAACCAAATCCTGTGGGATTCTGTGAGAGTAGGGAGTAGCAAGATGGCGGCCAGTGACTTCAGTTTTTCGGCAAAATCAGCACTCCAGTGTATAATATAGCTCAGTGGATAAAACTGACAAATAAAGATAGTTGAAAACGATCATCATCAGAATAATTCAGTGAATTTAGAGTTTATTGAAGATCTAATTTTTAGAATTAGGTTAAATAAATTTAACAAATTTAGAACATCTGATATGTGTTCAATCCATTCTCAATGCAGATCTGGACCTTATAAAACAATATTTCAGGAAATAACCTGTTACAAAAATGATTTGCTAAATAAAAAATCAATAACCTTCAGGACACTTTATTAATGTAATAATTTCTTGTGGAAATAAGTAAAAAAAATGTAGTAACTTAGGAAGCTAGAGGGCGCTGTAGAGCATGATTGACTGGAAATGACCATTAGCTTGATGGATTTATCTTAAAGTAACACAAAACACCATTAAATCGACATCAGTGTCCCCTGTTAGTGCTGTATTAACGCTCGTAGCACTATTGAACGATGGCGGAGCTAAACCAAAAAACATTATGTTTAAATGAACCATAGTTACATTTACTTGGGTAGTAGCAGGTTATTAAGCTAATAGCGGCTAATGCTAGCGGACATTTGGATACTGCTTAAAAGACTGTTAAGCTATATTTTGCTGTAATGAGCGGACTGGAAAACACAAACATCAATGTCCCATCAGTGTTGTAAACCTTTATGGTAATAACGTTTGTCATAACCAAAAAGCCCACCCAAAACACGTCAGCATAGCATTGTTTCAAAATTCACTAGGCTTAGCCTGTTAGCTTCAGTCAAACCTTAAAAACACATTAAGAGTAAACCATTTAACTTTCCCTGTTAAACCCTGCCAAACATCCGCCTTTGTGTAGCTTCTGTTGCCTTTGGGGCGACACAATGTGAAGAAGTTGGAGCCGACGGCTAGCACAGGGGAAAGCCCGTGTTTGAGAGCCAGGCCAGGGCGAGCTTTACACGAGTCTCTGGTGGGCTGGACTCGGTCTGTCGAGCATCAGGATCTCTGCACGGCCTTCCTAGCCTGGCTGTGTTCGGTTCCTGGGTCAGCTTTTCTCCTGTGCAGCTTAGAAAGGTCACCGCTGCTTTGACTTTGATGTTGGTTTCACAGGAAACAGACTTTACTCAGCTTCATCAACCTATATATGTGGGTCTCTGAACCCTATGTGGGCCCACAGACACAACAATGTAAAACTCCATCTCATGAGGGCCCACAGACAGGGAGGGAGCGTTCCTCCCCAGTGCTGCTGATGAACAGCGGGTGAAAGACAACAATTTTTCTAGGTAGCCAAGCTTTACACGGTGGGCACCCTGCTGTGATGGGGAAATTCCCTAAAGAGTGAGCCTGCAGCTTCTCACATTTCTTGTGGCTTCAGCCTCAAAGTCTGAAGGTGCGTTCACATTGCACGTGAATGTGTCAGTGTGAGCGATATCCTTACGCACAGGTACTGCCCAGGAGCACCGGGATGCAAAGCAATGCTGCACAAAGCCACAGAGGCTATTCTATCGACACAAAGCGAGCAATTTTGCAGATTAAAGCAAAGTCAGAGCTACACGACAAATGCAATAGATGCAAGACGACAATTGTAGTAGTTGAAAAGTCGGAACGTTTGTGTATTTTCGCGCCGCAACAACCAATCAGGAACTGGATATGGCTGTGGGGTGAAGGACTGCAGCGGAGACGAAGGTGTTTTCATTCAACATGGAAGAAAAGCTGATAGTGGCAGTCTGCGGTCAGCCAGAGTTTTATGATTCAAACAATTATTACTACCGAGACAAGTCTAAAAAGGACAAGGCCTGCAAAAAAGTGAGTGGGGCGACTGGAGTGGCAGTCAAGTGAAAGCGCCACTAGAGGGCGACATTGTACTGCTGTATTTCTGGCTTGTCCTGCTGTACGAACGGCCGGCGATGATGTCAGGTGGCGACATTCAGGTGCCTGTGTGAACGCATGTAGATTATTTTTTCTGTCTCAACAGCTCGCCGAGCTTTTGCTGAACGCCTTGAATCAAAACCTCGTCCAGTTCACGTTGCGGCCAGGAGTCCAGGTCACCGTGTACGCAGCTCACCTGTCGGCAGGTAAGCCAGCATTCAGCTGTCCGTTTGCTCAGGATGTACCTTCAGCACAAACATGAAGCATGTGGCCTTTTTTAAACGCCAGACTCAGTGGACAGTCAGGTTAATATTTTATATTTTTATTGCCCCACCCCCTCTCGACTAATAACTCCACCCCTGTGTCTGATTGGCTCCCACCATGTAGCTACACAGAGACATTCAGAGACGTATGTGTGCCTCTTCCTTTTGGGGATGCTGCTACTGTCCTAAAGGGGCTTTTAAGCTAAAGAGTAAGAGAAGTCCATATATTAAAAAGATTCATCACATGGGTCTCATTTCTGTTCACTACTCATTGCATGAGGCAGCAGGCTGCAAATACAGGTAACGTAACTTTGTTGTGTCGTTCACTCCGTGCGGTGCCTTTCTCCCTGTCTCTGCAGCGCCCCTGGTGGACACCAGCGAGAACCACAGCGGCTCCGCCATGCTAATGCTGCTGTCAGTAGTGGTCGCGGGTTTAGCCGTGTTTGTCATCTACAAATTCAAGAGGTAAAGTTTTCCTGAGCTCTCTGGCAGCTTGGAAAACAAAAGGCCGACAGCTGCCTGTCAAAATAATAAAAAACGCGTTTCCATCCGGCACCCGAGCGATCCGGCAGAAACTCTTATCAGGTCATCCCTCACAAAAAGAAATGTCAGTCAGCCTTCAGCTGCTATCAATATTAAGGCCCTTAAATGGAGGCAGCTGACCTTTCTGAAATGTTAAATCGTGTTTCCTTGCTGAGGCGTAGTTCCGAGGGAAAACCATGTGAAGGGTCATGAAGATTTATAGACGAGCAGAGGCAGAATGAAAAATTTATTAGCCTTAACAGTTCAGTCTTTTTATATCTGCTGAATTACATCCAAATGCTGGTCGACGTGGAGAAAACATTCAGTTAAAGGTTGACGAAAATAATCCGATCCATCATCCTCCTTCCGGGCGTTCCTCTGCCTTTTGTTTTTGTAGCTTAGGCTCCTCTCTCTCTATCCGTTTGCCTCACTGTAAATCTTTCCTCAAGGAAGATCCCAGGCCTCAACGTCTATGTGCAGATGCAGAACGACAAAGAACCAGAAGTGATGAGTCCAGCCAATCCCTCAGAGGCAACGCCCGGCTCACAGCAGGACTTGGTGCCTTCTCTGGAGATTCTGGACACCGAGTTTAACTCGCGGCCCATCGGTGAGAAACCAGTGACCTTATCTGTGCGTCCCATCTCATTTCATAGCCTCCACTGTCTGCTTCACCCCAGTCTGTCGTTGTGTTGTTGTTTCATGACGCTCATCCTGTGCTTTCTGTTGTTTCTCAGTGAAATGGTCCAGACTGCAGGAGAACTAAACATAAACAGTACAGAGGGCTGTTTGTGGTACGGTTAACACTCTGTCCTGTCCTCTCTAGACTACAGACAGGTTAACACCCTGGTGGCAGGTGTAAAGGATTATAAAATGTCTTTAGGAAGCTCACAGACTGTATGGAAAGTGCCAATAACATTCCTTAGAAACTTGGTAAGGACTGCTGTAAATTAATAGTTAATTAGGAAGATTACCCTAAACCCTAAATGCTAATAGTTATTTATTGATATATTTGAGTATTTAAATGTCAGTTTTTATTTGTTTGGATATTATTATTTGTTGGATTTAAAAGATAGACTTGTTTTCTTCTTTTTTCAGACCTTTATTCTTTAAATGAACATTGGTTTTTTTTTATGGTAAATGGCAAATTGCTTGTACTTGTACAGCCACCTGACGGTGGTGAGCTATGTTAGTAGCCTCAGCTGCCCTGGGGCAGCCTGACAGAGGTGAGGCTGCCGTACGGCGGTGCCACCGGACCCTCTGACCACCGCCAGCAGGCAATGTGGGTGAAGTGTCTTTCCCAAAGACACAACAACTGAGACGGTCAGATGGATCTGGCAGCCCACTAATTGCAGGACAAACTCCCTAACTCCTGGGCCTCTTTGGTCGTTTAGTTTTCTTTTACTTTTTTATTAGATTATTATCAGATTTTCTGCCTTTCCTGAGTCATAATGAGCCATTTTTCGGCCTTATTGTTCCGTAAATATAGACTATGGGTGTTAATACAGCCTTCACAGCGTTCTCCTCTGTACTGGTCAAAAAGTTTATCTGCAAATGATGCACAAGATCCCTGCAGAATGTTAATGGTTGTGTTATTGTTAGGACCGTCATTTAACATTTCATGCCTCATCTGGTCAAGTTTGTTCTCATTTATCATCCATCAGTTCATTCTGAGATAACATTTGTCTGTCAAATACTGTCATGGTGGTGTTTAATCAAAATAAAAAGGTATTTTTCACTGTATTTTAGCCCAGAATGATTAGCTTACTTCATGTCAGAGTAGTTATAGCATCAGCACAGGGGAAGCTCTGAATGAGTCCAACTAAAATCAACAAACTGATCCATATAAGATAAGATGAGAATTCCTTTATTGTCCCGCGAAACTCGGGTGTCATCATCACATTGCATCAACTTTTCAAACATTCAAGAAAATGCTGCTTAGAATATTGCTGCTCAAATATTAGTTTTCTGGATTATCAATAACTCCCAGCTGAGGTTCATCTCTTAGGGAGTGTGTTGCTACAGGTGCAAAGCTAGTTCAGCACAGAACTGTGGTTCCACCGGTGCAGAGCTTGGTCAGGCTGGCAGCAGGTGGGTTTGAGTGCAGTTCTTTCCAAGAAAAACAAGACAAACATCTTGGTGAGATTGAACATTTCTGCAGTGTAACTGGGTCAGGATCACCTTTTCTGTTCTACTTACGAAGTTCCATGGGACAGAGATCAGGTCTTTTTATGGTCACTGTAAACATCGTCCTTGTTGCCCTTAAGCCACTTTGACTTTGTTGTTACATTTTGGGTCCTTTTCTTTTTGGAAGACCCATTAGTGCTGAGCTTTAACTTCCTGGCTGAGGATTTGAGATGTTACTCAAACATTTCCAGATGATTTTGTTTTCTTCATGGTGCCATCCACTTTATGAAGAGGACCAGATTCTCCTACAGTGACTGTAATGCAATGGCATTCAAACTTGGAAACTGCTAGTTTCTTCTGCAAATCTGACCTTGCTCATCATGTTCAAACGCTTCAATACACCAGGGGACTATGTTCAAAATAATTGTAGTTATTAATTGGCCTGGGACTAATTAATGAATCAGACTGAAAGATGGTTTCCACTCCTCTTCTTCCCGTAGATCTGGGAATGTGGAAATTTGAATAATTGGAGGGAGTTGACTCATTTATACTAACGTAGTCCTCTTGTAGCCAGGTTTCTGTGAGACAAAACAAATCAATCTGATTATCAGAAATCAATTCATTAACTAACAAAGTCTTTGGAGGGAGAGACCTTATATTTAATAGACCACATTCAATTCTTTTATTTTTTGGTTCAAAGTGATCCGTATTGATTTTTATAAGATTTTTATGATTTGCTCCTTTTACATCAGTGGTTAATCTGTTTACTTCTGGCCGTGGGAAAGACACCGTCTCAGTGGGGTAATGGGTGGGTAACAGAACAGAAGCTGCAGAGAGGTGTGTTAAACTACGGCTCTGCTTCCTGGGTCGATCATTGGGTGAGAGGCGGGTCCGCCCTGGACAGGCCACCAATTCCTCATTCAGATAAATAACCAAGCAGACACAACTGAGGGTAATTTAGAGAGAACAGAGTACCCAGAGAGAACACATGTATGCACAGAGAGAACAGTTAACTCCTTACAGAAAGGACGGGATTGAACCCGGGACCTTCCTGCTGCAAAGCACCATTTCTGCTAATTGCACGACTCTGCAGCCTTATTGAATATTACTTATTGAACTTTTAATGTGACAAACACGCCTCATCTGAACGCATCCTCTGATTTGTTGAATATGACTGAATATATGTCGGTTTTCCGGTTTCTCTCACCAACTGTTGTGATTGTGTTAAATTAGGCTAAAAGCATCGTCTAATCGCTGCCTCTGTCTACTCTGGTCTCTCCCCAGGATGTATGAAACCTCATGTACATGTGAAATTCTCCACAGAACTCCCCACATACATCGTCTGAACTCTGGACTGGATCCAAACTCCAGCCTCCATCATGGATCATGGGTTTATTTTGTCTTTTTGCTTTGCCATTTTGCGACACAATGGTTTGGAGCTTTATACCTGTGCATGTTGGAGCCGGCTGACACACACTGTGCTCTGCTGAAAGCAGAAGAAACTGTGTACAGGTTTTCTTTCCTTTTTCCTTCAGCTACATCTTTGAACAGAAACATTTTCAGACTTGAGTTTGTTTGTTGCGCGTCGAGGAGGATCGGCAGCATGAAGGAGTCGGAGGAAACGGCGTGACAAGCGGGAAAGTTTTGGATTTTTTCTCACATCCTGGATCGGTTTGTTGTTTTATGTTGCAAACTGTGTATTATTTATTCATAAAAAAATACTTTTATGACGTACGATATGGAAGTGAATTACACATTTATTTTGTAAATCATGAATGTCTATGTTAGAACTTTGTGTATTTTAATAACAAATGTACTAAAAAGGGACACCATTATAAAATATGAGTAAGCTCTTTCAAAGCTTTTAATCTATTGTCCTCAAAAAGCTGATTTATGGCACAAAGCAGATTTTCTACTGAAATATTCTGCTTTTCTTTTGGGTTTTAATTTCCTTATAACACACTTTAGTTTTCAGCATTAGTTTAAACCTTGACTCTTTTAATTTCCTCTGCTAATATTTATGATACCTGCCGGTTGGTAAAATGCTTCAGAACTACGCTCCCCCTGATGGCACCTTCCCACAGCAAGCCGCCCCGGTTATCAGCAGAGCAGAAAAGAAGACGTGTGTGGGGATGTCGGGGGGGCCGGGGGGGGGATTCACAGCCCCGGCCTGGGATGACCGCAGGAGGCCAAGTGGAGCTCATCGAGGCGCGCCTTACAAGCAGGAGCCGGAATGAGATACAGCTGCTTTACAGGAGAAAGTGACGAGCGTGTCAGCGGCAGAAGAGAGACAGATGGAAGAGATGGAAGGAGCTTTTTGGGGACGCGACGCATTAAGAGCGTTCCAGCGGGCAGAATAAGAGGAGGGTGACTTCTTGAATACTTAATGTGTCCCGTTGAGCTGAAGGCCCGCTAAGGTTGGTGACACATTTAGGTTAATGTTCTGACCCGCCGTAGTGAAGCGCCCGTCTTCATCCCGGCTCGTTATAACTGGCGGCAGGAGCAGGAGAACTGGAGCGCAGAAGCTGCAGGGCTGCACGGGTGCTTTGAATCTGACACGTGGAAATGCCTGATTGATGCTTTTCACAGCTTCTCAGGCAACTCTGCAGCATTTGGTTTTTATCTGGGTTTAACTTTAAAGGGAGATTTAAATCCAAACAAAGCTTTTGTTCTTCTTTGCTTTGGATCCTATTTTTAACATTAACAGTGCCTTGCAAAAGTATTCAGCCCCTCAAAACCTTTCCATATGTTGTCACTTTGCAACCCCAATGTTTAATACTTTATTTCCGATTGATGTGATAGATCAACGACAAGTGCAGTTTTGTATGTTGGACGGAAACAGAGTCATAGTTTTAAATCAGTTTTCAGTCTCTAGTAAAGCACCTTTCTACAGTCACAGACTATTTTAATGCCGATTATTCTTTGCAGAAGAAGCTCAAACTCAATCCTATCGGATAAAAACGTTCTTTGAACATCAGTTTTCACTTATTGCCACAGATTCTCTGCCGGACTGGTCTGGACTTTGACTAGGCCATTTTAGCACATCGATATACTTTAAACCATTCTGTCGTAGCTCTGCCTGTGGGTTGAGGGATGCTGTCCATCTGGAAAGTGAAGCATGGCCCCAGCCTCAAGTATTTAGCATAACAGGTTTATCTTCAGTATTGTTCTGTATTTAAACCCATTTATATCCTTCTCAACTGTGACCAGCTTCTCTGTCACTGATGATGAAAATCCTCCCCAAAGTAGGATACTGCCACTCCGTCATTCATGGTGATATTACGATGGTATGTTGATGTCACATTTGACCACAGCTTGTTGCAAACTGAAAACAGAACGGAGCCTGACTTCCTTTTTGCTTTTTTCCCCTAAAAGTACGAGACATCAGACAAATAGTTGTCCTGTCACCAGATTTTCCCACCTGAGCTGTGCTCCTCTGCACATCCTCCAGAGACCATGTTGGCCTGTTGGATGCCTCTCCGATAAATGTCCTCACTGCCTGGACTGTCATCTCATTCTGCACTGCTTCCCTCTCTTTACTAATTAAGGCGTGTCAGTCGGTTGCAGATCACTTTTCAGAATCTTATTTGTCAGAAGTTTAAAAAATTTGTTATTTTCCATCCACTTCACAATTATGCACTACTTTGTGTTGGTCTGTCACATGAAGTCACAATAACGGACAGACGTGTGTGTGTGCAGAACGCCACAACGTCGACATGCTGCGGTATGAAGTTTGCAAAGCACTGTAGATGAAGAACAGTAGAGAACGTCTCAGCGGCGCTGCACAGAAGGCAGAAATACGTCCCTCTGGTTGCCATCAGTGGAGACCCGTGAAGATAATTGGCCCTGCCATTCAGGAACTCAGCAAAGCACTCACTGACAGAACAGCAAGTCGCTCTGAGTTTGGAGAAAAGAGTCCTAATTCTGGGGAAATGTATCCTATATAAAAACAAAAGAAAAAAAGGAGTTTACTTGTAGCCACAGGCTCTGTTATTCTGATGTATTTCATCTTTCTTCCAGTCCAAACAGAAAATAAATAGTGCATATATTCTACAGATTTGACCAGGAGATGCTCAGCAGAGCCCTAGAGCTTCAGGAGGTGCATCATCATAATGCAGAAGATTTTAAATTAATGTACAAGGAGACATATGTTGGTTAACGAGCAAGCAGTCGTCAGGCAGAGTAACTGGATTTCAGAGCTTCGCTGCGTTCTAGGTCGCCCAGAAGTCTGAAGTCAGAGAGGCTGGCTGGTTTTACCGGCTGGTAGTGAAAACAACACTTTGTGTGTTTCTTTCTCTTCTACAAAAACAGAACAGCAAATTTATTCATTAAGGTTGGATTTTGTTTTGTGGGTTGTTGCTGATGTAAAAGACATTAATTATTAGAATTTATTTTCAACTTCAAACTTCCATGGATTGTTTTATGGCTTAATCAGACATTGACCTTATTTAGCCCCATCTATGACGAAAATGTGACCTTTTGCTCATATTTGTCATTTACGTTTAACATTTACATGTTTACATCAATTTTTAAAAACTTCTTATGTAAAGCTTTGAGCTGGTGATACAAATCTGAATGGATTACTCTTTAAAAACCATGATGTGAAAAAGTACAGGAACAGCATTAAAAATGTTTTCATGGCCTTTGCGCCATGAACTGGAAGGATCTTGAGATTTTTATTTGGGGCAGAATTGATGTCGCACAGCATGAGAGCTCTGCTGTGGAAACAGATTTGTACAATTTTAAGACAACATTTGTTCTAGAGTTGAAACTAAACTTCAGCGACTCATAATAGCGACTGGCCCAGTTAGCATGGCTAGCATCACAAACACAGCTTTTTCCGTGTGGATTCTTTTAAAAAAATAAATCCTTTCCTTAATTCTGAGTTGTCAGAAACGCTGACGTTTCCAAATCTAACACGCTTGATGTGAGATCGCTCGAAAGGTTAAAAGGATAAAACAGAGCAGCTTGTTTGGCTGAAGTCTTGCTCTCTCTCGCTCTCCTGCAGCCTGATCGGACAGCCGACATGTCTCCACATGGAGAAATAAAAAGCTTCATCCATGTCTCTACTTTGATTTATTTTAAACACCTCCCAGATTGACTTCTTGGTGCATCTCTGTAAATTCCAGCTTCAGTTGCTTCTGTTTTTTGTTTAAAGCTTTATTGCAGACATTGTTCTCCTTTTGGACGTGTTCCATTATCTGCTAATGGCGCTTACTGCCTTATGAGATGATAATCACCATTAATGTATTTCCAATACTGCTTTTCCAGTTCAAATCATTCTGGTCAATATTTCTATTCTGAAAGGAGGCGTTTTCTCTAAAGCGTCAAATAGTTCTGATGAGAAAACGTTTCAATTTATAGAGCTGTTTTCACATCTTTTGCCCTTATAGTGTGGAAATGAGGGAGTTAGTAGGAGTGACTAAATATGACCGTCTGTAATCCTACAGCCTAAAATGTGCAGAAAACAAACATTGATTCCAGCATGGCTCTTTCCAGGAATGGGTTAAAAATTAGACATTCACGCTGGGCTCAATTCTCATTCTGCCTCGTTTTGTTGCTCATCTGAGTTTCCAGGACCAGATCTGCAGTTTCATTATGTTTGAGTAGTTTGCTTTTTGTTCACTTTTTCCCCCTTAAAAAAACAAAAACAAACAAACAGCAGAACAAATTGGCATCTTTCCTTTGCAATTTAGTTTATCATTGAGTTAATGTTCAGTATTTGCAGCCTAAAGTCAAGCAGCATATCAGTGCAGCCCGGGGGTAAGCACCAGAAAAGTCTGAATCCGAACCTTAATCTGGCCAGAAGTAACCTCTGCTTGGAGTTTTAAACCCTGAGACGAGCAGTCAGCAAATCTGATGGCTCTCCTGCTTTCTGGGTCAGATGAGCTGGGATGCAACAGCCTGAATGCTGTGGGAACCATCATGGAGCTTTAGATCGTTTCCTCGCCATCTCCTCCTTGCAGAATTGCAAGATTATTATTTTTGTAGAGAAATATGAATAATAATCAAAAAAATAACGTTTTACTACTGTACAGCTTTTGTATGAAAACAGACGGTAAGGTGTTCAAGTATTTCTGTTTGACCTCAACTGTGCTGTGTGTAATTGTTTGATGCATTTACAATCATATTTATTAAATGGAAAGAAGTCTCTTAACTGTTTGTCTGCTTTTGTAAAAATGTAATGCTCTTCTGTCTTTGTGGTAAAAGCCTCTGAATTGCTCTAAGTGCTCATTTAGATGATAAACTGGAGTATAAAACACATTTTGACAAATATGCATGGGTTTCACAACCATGGCACTTCATTTCTCTTTCTCTCTCTCTTTATATATATATATATATATATATATATACACATACATAACCCCATGAGCCTGCAAGAGGCTATAGATGATGACTGGGATAACATTAAAGAAAAGAATACATCTGCCCTCATAGTTTAAATATTGCTTGGAGTAAACGCCCAACAGCATCTTGTATTAGTGGGGAAGTGGTGGCCTTGTGCTAAGGGCAGGTTACTTATTTCCAGGGAAGGTTTCAAGGTCCATAATTACTGTTTATTATTATTGTAAAAGTACCGTATTTGTCAGACTATAAGTCGCTCCGCAGTAGAAGTCACATCAGTCAAAAAATGTGTCATAAAGAGGGAAAAGAAAACATATTGAAGTTGCACCAGACAATATGCATCTATTTAGACATTTATTTCACACAATCCAAGACTAAAAACTGGCATTTAGTCTGGTGACCAAACTTATTAAACCACACAGCTGCATCCACAACCGACTGAATAACATGGAACATAAGTGAGAGGAGGAATGTGGTAAATTAGCAGCTCCAACCAGCAGCTTTTATCCAGTGCATTTCAGGGTAACGGCCCGTTAAGATGAAAGTTGTTGAACGCACTTGAGAACAACATGCAACAACACAACATTTGAGCAGGCGTAGGGAGGATCGGGGTCTTCTGCACACCCCCGTTCTCCGATGGCGGCAAGGAGTCTGGGGCCTGGAGGAGGTGCGGGCCACTGTGTCCGGGGTCTTGGCAGGGGGCTGCGGTGTGCAGTCAGCGGCTTGCCAGGTCTCGGGCTGATGCCTCCGCTCCCCCCAGGAGGGGCGGGGGGCAGGGATGGCAAGGGTAAGGTGGGGGGAGGGAGGGGGTTTATTAGGTATTTAGGGGGTGGGGTGGGCTCTGGGCGGGTGCCTCGTGCGGGTCGTGTTGGCCCGCCCTCTTGGGGGGGCCCGGTCCGGGGGGCGTCTGGTCTGGGGCCGGGGCCGGGGGTCGGGCACAAGCAGTCGTATAGTCGATTTGGGGTGACCCCCCCCCCCTTTGGTCAGTGTTGGGTGTGAGTGTTATGTGGGAATGTGTGTACAGCGTCTTTTTTTTTTTTTTTTTTTTTTTTTATTTATTTATTTATTTATTTTTTTCTGTGTGTGGTGAGTGGGGCACAAGGGAGGGATGGAGGGATGGGGTGAATGAGTTTTCCTTTTTTTTTTTTTTTTTTTTTCCCACGTATGGGTGTGGTCCGCTCCCTCTCCCAAGAACATCTCAAGTCTCCGCTAGGTGCGGAGCCCATCCCCCCACGTCCTGCCCTCCATGGACCGCGGAACGCATTTCAAATTGGTCGGGCCCATCAGTCTGGCGCGCATGCGCGAAAAACCCGGATGAAAGTGAACTACCCATTTATTTAACTTTTCTTTTCTGACGTTCCAGCACACACGCCCCGTATTTATTTCCACTTACAATCGTTATATTACAGCTAACACAATATTTACAGCATAAAAATACTTTAAAAAGAAAAGTCAAACTCACCCCTGCTCTAAATATTCCCGAAAAAGTGTCTCTGTCTGCAATTATGCTGGATGAAGTCCTATCCTCAAAGCATCCACTGTGGTCAAAAGAGCTAGCTAAAAAGCTAGCTAAGCTAACGAAGCAAACGAAGTAGCGGTCATTTTGTTTACATCACATGACACAATCAGCCAATAGGGTAGTTCACGCGTGACGTCAGCGCTACGTCCGGCGTGTAAGCACAAACAGTACTGTTCTCGTCTACTACATGAGAAAACGGGTGATTTAGAGCGTACTTTTACTTCGTTTATTTTTGGAATCTAAACAATGCCTACGACTTGTTGTGCTCCCGGTTGCACAGAGAGGCATTCCAAATCGTTGGATGTACGTTTCTGTCGTTTACCGAAGGAGGAAGGACGAAGAAAGAAATTGATATTTTCAATGAAAAGAGCGCAGGCAGACACTCCCTATGGACTGGGGGAGCCATCATATTACGACAGAATTTGCAGTCTACACTTCATCTCCGGTAAATACAACTTAATTCTGCTCCAGTCATTGTTCTACTTAAATAGCGGCGGAGGGGAGGTGGCGATCTCTACACGGGCCGGAGAAGCGGCTTCTGCGGCTGTCTGGAGCAGTTTCTCTGTTTGCGTCCGCCATTGTGTTCGCCTTTTGGCTACCAGTCGCGCATGCGCGAAAAACCCGGATGAAAACAATAGCAGCGAACTACCCTATACATTTTTAGATGGGATGATTTATCGCTTTCTCATTGGAGAATGATGCTGCTGCCATAGACTATTGTGCATTTGAAAAAATAGCTATTGAATAGTTTAATTTTATTTATATATATTATTTTACATGTTTGATCATCAAAAGTAGGTAGGGCCGCGGCCCTACCGGCCCTACCGGTTCCGCGGTCCTTGCTGCCCTCCTCCACTTCGTTGGCCCCCTGGCGCGTTGGTTGGCTTCAGGTTTGGGGCGGGTTCCCGGGCGTGCGCTCCCGGCGGCCTCTTCGCGGGGCCTGGCCCCCCAGGGGGCGGCCGGGGCCCTCGTCGCGGCCTCTGGCCCTCAGGGCCCATGGCCGGGACCACTTCAGCGGGGCTAGCTGCCGGCGGAGCCCACGGGCTCGTCTCCGCGGCTCTTGAGGGCGTCGGCATTGCGGTGGCTGGGGGATTTCCTCGGGGTCGTCTCTGCTCCTTCCTTGGCGGGGGGGTTGCAGATATCCTGTGTCGGCCCCTCCTGGGCGACCTGCTTTAGGGGCCCCTTTTAGGGTTACGGGTCCCCTGACGCCTGCCTCTGTGCTCGGGGAAGGTGGGTCTTCGGTTCTCCACAATCACTATCAATGTATTTCTGGATAATCTTCACCTAAACTAGTGCACTTTCACATCTCCCACAGGTGCTGGGTCCCAGGTATTAAGTGTTCACTTATATACAGTAATCTTATAATTTATTTATTTATTTATTTATTTATGTTCTTTCACCTTCTTTTTTTTCAAATATCACATTACACATGTCAGCTTACATAATAATATATATGATTTAGCAATGGCATCTAGGTGTTATTCGAGTGTATCTGTTGCTTTATGTCTGTTGGTTGTGCTGTTCTTTTTGTGTCTCTTTCCAGGTGATGGAGCAGACAAAGAAGGTTTTATCATTCTCTCCCTTTTATCTCCTCTTTCTTTCACCTCTACTCTTTTTTTTCTTTTCTTTCACTTTTTGTTCTTCCTTTACTCTCCCATTGTCATGTGCATATAATTTGAAATTCTCCTTGCAGGAATCATAATAAAGCTATTTACAAGCATAAATCAAGTGGAGCACAAAGGCGAAAGCCGTTTGCTCCACTTGTAAAAGCAAAATCTGTCAAGCTCTATCTGGCATTGAGATATCAATTCCTATTGCCATATTGCTAGACAGGACACTGGGGAAAAAAAAAAAAAAAAAAAAAGATGAAAGTTGTCAAAATTACACCTAAACTAGAGTGCCCTCTATAGGCGGTAATGTTTACTCCTTGGTTCATACTGGTCAATATGAATTACCATTTAAATTTGATATATGTCTCACCTGAATATAAGTTGCAGGATCGGCCAAACTATGAAAAGAAGTGTGACTTATAGTCCAAAAAATACGGTAGGTGTTTTTTTTAAAAGTAAAAGCTTACTTTTTCTTCAAACTCATTTAGGAGATATTAAGCTGTTACATGACTGGAATAAATAAGATGGTGGTGCACTTTCCCCTTCTCTGCTGAGAGTGTTTTAAAGCAGTTTGTTGAGCTGAGAGGATGCTACTGAAATTAGGGGAGAGGAACTGAGAGGGAGTCATTAAAGATGAAGATGCTAATTCCAGCTGGGATATAACCTTAACAAGTATCAGAGCAGAGTATAATGATGCTGAAATGAGTGATAGTGCAAAAAGGATAGGGGTAATTATAGCAGGCTCTTTTACTCTTATTTATGCAGCTCCTGGAATAGCTGTGCTCTGAGCAGCAGTCTTGCTAATGATGGTGACTGCAGAAAATGGCCAAAGTTGCAGAGTGGTAGTGCCAGTGTACAGTACATGTCTTAGAATAAATCAGATCTGAATAACAATGACGAGCGTGTGAGTCAGCAGAAAACCATGATGCATGTCTCTAAAGGCTTTTGTTAACCTTAATAAAAGAGAGAGCGCCCAGTGGGCAGGATCATGCTGCTGCTGCTGCTGATCAAAGTCGAGGAGATGGAGGTTCAAACAGAGAGGTTGGCACTGCTGACATCCCAGGGATATGCAGTACACAGCAGGACACGGCTGTTAATGTTGCCTCCAATTAGTGCCACGTTATGAATGAAGGTCCAAGAGAGACTTTAGTTGGAGAATGGAGATGTAGAAATGGTAAGACAACCAAGCAGGACTTCATATTGCTATTTTTAACTCCAGTCTATGCGTTATCTGCATAGATTGGAGTTTTTAACTCCAATCTATGCAGATATCCTGCTCATCTTATCACCCAGGGTTTAGTTTGCCAGCCAGTGGATTTGTTAACAAGCAGATCTCAGCTAGAGACGGTTAATGATGTCTTACCTGATGTACTTGGATCTTTGACTGGCTCCATTCAGGGCTTTGTCCTTTCACTGCTTTTATTCATTTTATACACTAATGAGTGTCAGAGTGAAACAAGGGCAGACACAAAATGACGTTTTCTGATAACTCTGTGATTGTGTCCATGCTTGATGACCAGGACTCTGGTGAAGGATGATGTTGGGTCAGGTGAGCGTTAATTTCTGAAGATTAATATTTAAAAAAATCAAAGAAATATTCATGGATTTGGGAAAGAAGCCTCTCCCAGGCCCTCTTGTTTTTATAAAACCTTACAGTTAGCTAGGTACATTATTAAAGACTGCTTGACCTTTGAGGCCTCCTCTACAGAACCAGTCACAAGGAAAGCATGAGCTATATTTGCTGTCCTAGACATTCATATTTACCATTATTAAGAATTGTTATTATCTGATTGCAGATACATGGTAATAAAGTCCAATAAAATAAGTTTTCATGTGTCCCTGTTAGTGCCCACCTCATCAATAAGGCACTATAGAGACTGTAGTAGCCTATGCTTGTATGATGACATTTGTATTTCTGCTTATTTTATTTATTCATTCTCTGGTGGCTGCAAATGCACTTTCCCTTCATGATTAAAAAGTTTCACTTTTCTTCATAAAGGGTTATTTATGCTTAATATATATTGTATTAAGCAAAATGCTTTGTTTTATTTCAATGCCTTTCATTTGACTTCTGGTGAATCTTTCTGATTGTTTTGCGTATTTATGGAGATATATTGATACACTTGCCATGCCTAAAGTTATTACACTACATTGGATTGAGATATTGTGCTGATGACACTGAGCTACATTTCTTAGTAAAACATAAAACATTTTCCATCCTGTACAGAAATGAAGAAATCAAGGGAATTCATTTTCATTCAATCACACATTGGAGGTTTAACTGTGACTAGCTGTGTAGCATCACCAACGCTAGCTTTGATATCAACAAAACTTGTGATTTTGTTAAGGCCTTGGTATTTTCATGTTTCTTATGCTTATTTTACAAATTATATTTTTCTGTCATCTCCACTTCTAAACAATAGCCATGCTGTTTGCCCCTGTTTTTTTTTTTTTTTGTTTTGTTTTTTTCACCGAAGTCTGCATTCAGTGTGGTCGCTACATCAAAAATACCACATAGAGGTGAAGGTTGCAGTTGAAGCAGTGACAACAGCCTGGCTGCTTTTGTTGTCTCTGTGTCGGAGATGTGCTTAAGTGAACAGTACTGTGCTGAAATCTGCCGTTGGGATTAGAAAATAACTTGGTGGATAACAGCCAACTTGTGGTAGTTTTGTTCGCAGGGGATAGTGGTGAGAAAATGTCAGTTGCCAATCAAAGATGACATACTGTTATTATTCATACATATTTGTTAAAATATTTGACTTGATCATGATTAGATTGCTCTATTTTTAGTTTGATTTTATGTAAACTGCATTAAGTTGACTCTCCTGATCAACTGGAGCTACAAGCTTAGACTGAGCTGAGTAGTGGGACCACCGCCCACCTTCTGTTTTCACTATCCTCTGATTTAAGGCGAGGCACAGAAATACGGCCTGAACCTAAAGGTATATAGCCACATTGAACACTTAAAACAAAAGACCAGAAACCATTTGATCATGATAAAATAAGATTATATACATAATACGTCTTGATAGTGTTTTGATTGTCCTTTTTGAGGCTAAATGTAGCCCCGCAACGGGCACCATGGGTAAATATAAACAGATGTGGCGCCATCTAGTGGCAGTATCACAGAACTGTCAGTTTGCTTAATTAATAAAACACTTATATACTAATAATACCGAACCCAGTCTGACCCTCTGCAACGCCTCACAGTAAAGCAGCAGCTCGGCGTGATCAAAGACCTACTGTTATTAATTAAATTAACCGATCTACAGCAACTTTTAGAGCCTCATATCAGAACATTTACTCACATCAATAAACTCTGCGTCACATCTGAGCCTAGGCAGGCTAGCGTCCGCTTCAGTGAACACCAACATTCAGACTGTATTCCCAGCCACATTACAATCTTTTCCCTCTTGGAATCATATTTCTTCTGTTTTTGTTTTCACTGAATCTTGGACCATTCATCACTGGGAGATGCTAACAGCCGTTAGCCGCTTCCTTGTTTTAACCCTGTTGCACATGTGCAGTACGTACTTCTGTTGAAATCGTAAATAAACAGAAAAGGCTTTGTTTACTAACAAATTGAGGAAAAACTAATAAAACACCAAAATAGCAACTAATACACAAGATGTGATAATATTTCATAAAAAACGTTGTATGTAACCAGAGTGAGCTACTGATGTATATAAATAAAAAAAGAATGTGGCTATGCACCTTTAAGTCCACTGGGGGACAGTTTGCAGGCTTTAACATAAATTGGGAAAGCTTTGATTAAACAGTGGATGTCCCAGTGTGAGTGGGAGGAAAAAGCAGCTCTCTGTTTCTGAAGAGGAAGGAGTGACATTCCTGATTTAAATCTTGTTATGTTGCTCAGTCGTGGATGGACACCGCACACACATCTGCTCGCTCTCATTCAGCCTCTCAAACATCAGCTTCATTTTGCTCTTACAAATGAGATTTATAGGAAAACATCCCACCACTCAGAAGCACAAATACTAATTCAATACCCTTATTTGCATCCACTGATCCTAAAATATTTCCGATGTACACACCTGCTAGCTGCGGATCTTTGTGTGTAAAGAGCTGATCCGGGTGTTGTTTGATATGCAAATGCAGCCGAAGCATTTTGCATTCTGCTGATCGCTCCTTAATTCAGCGCAGAGGTTTTCTGTTTTTCTTTTGGCTCTGAAGGATTTTTTGTGCTTTGACTGCAGAGGGTGTGCGTGTCCCCTGGCCTTGGCATAAATAGAAGCTGACAATAAAATTCGGCTAAGAGGAGAATTTATAAAAGATGGAGAATAAGACGGAGCTCTGACTCTGTAACAAAGGTGATTTACACAACAGAGCGTCTGTGTGACTTAAAAATTACTTATTAAAAACACAGGTGTGAAATGAAACAGCTTAACTTCAGCTAAACATTGTGAGTGTCCAGCTCAGGTAAATCTAGAGGTCACCACACCTGATTTTCAGATTACAGGACCGCAGTGGATCAAGACTGAAATCCTCCCAGGCTTCAGCAAGTCAAGAGCTACATGTCTCCATTTCAAACCTGTTTTTTTCTTTTTTTCAGAATGTGCTTATGTATCCATATGGACGTGCCTTATGGACTAAAGAAAGCACATTATCTCAGCGACAGACAGCGTTTCATTAAAATCCAGCATCAGAGGGTTAGACTTTCTGGGATTTTAGTTGCAGACAAAGTGGTGAAGAGGCCCCTGAGTCATCCTCATTAAGCACCCTCCTGCCGACATCACAGCTGCTGTTTAATACCAACGCCAAACTCTAATCATTTATGTTGCTGAATGTCTTCAGACTCTACATGCTGTCATTTTGGAAACTTTCTTTTAACTACAAAGGTTGAAAAATGCCATGTTTGAACCGGTTTCCTACTTGAAATGGTTCTGGGATTCATCGGTTTGTTCCAATTTTAGATCCCTGAGTTTGTTTTTCTCTAAGAAATCATCTGTGTACCTTTGCTTCCGTCTATTTGTTCACAAAAGACATTTTCAGTTTCAGTTTCATGTCAGATACACAGCCACGAAAGAAGAAACTGTGATGAAATTCTTTCTTTGCCCTACTCTAAAGGCCAATAGACAGAAGAAATAATGGTGCAAATAAAAAAATACAGAGAGGAGAACTGATAGAAAATCAGATGGCATACCAGCAATATACAGAAATACAAAAAAGTGAATGTGATTTTAAATCGACTGCGTGCAATGAGCAGCGGAGGGTGTGAAAAGCTCAGGAGTAGTCAGTAGGTTCTGTACATGATCACAGAGAACTGTCAGCAGTTCAGAAGCCTGATGGCAGAGAGGAATAATGAGCTCTTTCCTCTTAAAGTTCTGCATTTAACACTTCTGGACCTCTGGCCTGAGAGGAGAAGTGTGAGGAGTCGCTGCTGAGGGTAGGCGGGGTCTTTGAGGACGGTGGTGAGTTTTCTGTGGTCTCCGGAGGGAGAGATGCTCAGTAGGGACGGTGGTGGAGTTCCGCTGATCTTCTCCGTTGTTTTAATCCCTCCAGACAGACGGTTCTGGTCCACTGCAGACGGTTCTGGTCCACAGCAGATGGTTCTGGTCCACTGCAGATGGTTCTGGTCCACAGCAGATGGTTCTGGTCCACTGCAGTGGTGCAGCGGTACCAGATTGTTATGGTTCTCAACAAAGCAGATGTAAAGGTTTCTTCTTTAATAAACCTTATTAAAACACACCTTTCCTGACTATCTGAAATTAAATAAGACTAAACCTTCCAGTAAGTCACTTGATTTAGATGCTGATATAAGTTCCTTTGGTATTTGGTAGAACTTCCTTTAAAACTGTACAACCTGAGTCAAACATTTTGGGTTTCCTCACATCAGTTTAATGCACATTTGGCCCATTCCCTGACAGAGCTGCTGTTACTGGCTCAGGTTTGCAGGATGTTTTGTTCACACAGCTGTTATGGCGCTGCCCACAATCTTTCTACAGGACAGAGATCTGGTCTTTGCCATGGCCAGTCCAACGCTTTGACTTTGTTCACCGTAAGTCACATCATAAGTAATTTGGTGGTTTAAGGGTCATTCTCAGTTTGGAAGACCCGTTTGTGCCCAAACTGTCTGGCTGATGTTTTGGGAGGTTTACTCAATATGTCCACATAATGTTCTTGTGTTCAGGGGGACGTTCTATCTTGTGAAGTCCACTGGTCTCTCTTGTAGGAACAGTTGGGAAGACTGTTCTCAGACTTGCAAGACTTTTTTCCTTTAAGTTTAATCGATGTGGCCAAACCCTGATCAGAAAACATGCCATGTCTGCTGTCCCTCAGTGCATCTGCTGTAATCTGGATTTTTGTGTTGCTTTTCGATACGTTGCTTTCAGCCCATGTTGGTGCAGGAACCCCCACAAGGTCTTTTGTTTTGGGCCTGAGGCTGAGTCACAGTTTGCACTAAAACAGGTTTATCTCTGTGAAACAGAGTCCGCCTGTTCACCGAATAGAGCGCTGGACGTTCCCATGGAGCTCATGCTTGTGTCTAATTGTTGTAACAGAACGTTGCTCAGTCAGACATCTATAAATTAAACCCAAGGATGAACCAGGAAAAGCATCTTGCCTGATTTCTTTTTGATGAGTGTTTTAACTCTACAAACACACTTCTTTATCGACTTATTATCTAATCAGAAACAAACTTCTTGGCTAAAGGAACTATACCTGAATTTGTGTTTGGTTGGTTAAGAAAAATACTTTTTACGGAGTGTATTTTGAGTTAAAATACTTAATTTGATAAGAACAATTGACTAATGAAATGAATGAAATGAAATTTATTCGAATTTCTAATTGATCGATGAGTCCAGGCTTTTTGTAGTAGGAGCAATCAGCGAACTGGAGACAACGAGGTGCCGGGCTGTTTCTAATCAGCAGCTCCTCCAGCGTGTCCATTCATCAGAACTGCATGGCGTGTAATGTGGATCAGTCAGATAAGAAAATATGATGTACCTGAAATGTAGTACTCATGTCATGTCAAAGAAAGAAAAAAGAAAAGCTCCGTTTCCTCCGGAGGATTGAGGCGTGTGTTTAGTCTTGTGCATGTTGATGGTTTCTCATTGGGAGAAAAACTGTAAAGACAGTTTACACGTCAGACTAAACTGTTCTCCTCCCTCTAACGTTCAAATTTGCAGAGGATCACAGAGGAGCACAGTTCCTTTAAAGGAGAACGTTTTCACAGGTAAAGCTTCCGTGGGTATAAACAGTGGCCTTTTACTGTATTTAACTCTGATTGCACCCTTTGCTCACCTGATACATCGTTATAAGACGTGCTGCACTGGTAACATTCTCCATGGGAGTCGAGTTTCAGGTTATTAGAAGCTTCACTTATTCCAGGATAATTTTCTGATAGTGTCAGAGATTTAAAATGTCATCAGAGAAGAAAAAAAGACATTATCTATGTCAATTTTAATGTCCATATTGTATCCAAATTAAGCTATCTAGAATTAGCATTTAAACCTGTTGACGTTTAGGCAGTTTTTCAGTTGTTTTGTCTTAAACCTTTTACAGACGTTCACACTGTTTCCTAGATGATGGTATGAGACCAGTAGGATGGGTCTTTTACTGTGGAAACTTTACTCAAATACAGAATAAAACCAGTGTTAAACATTTCAGTTTATTTCTTTTTATCGTTCAGAATTTTGAAGACATAATATAATTTTAAAGCTCAAATCTCATGTATCATAATAATCCTGGCAGGTAAATGATATTAATTGTCACATTAACACATTTCCTTACAGTAAATTATAGGAATAATGTAGATTATCAGCAGATTGACTGCAGGAAGTGAGGAGAAGATTGGAACGGCTCAGTTTAGACGGTGTCAGGACAGCAGGGAGCGAGGACAAGTGGACGATGAAGGACAGGCAGGTAAACTTGGTAGGAAAGTCTTGCTTTGAAATCCAGGTGTAACTCAACCACTGAATGCAAAATGACCTGAACACCACAGGAATCCCTGCAGAAGGCGATGATAAAAACAAGGACAGCAGCAGATGTTACCAGGACACACAAACCAGGGACCAGAACAAAAGCCTGCTGAAACAGCCACCAAATGTCACCGTCGACATCATGCATGAATTAGCATATTCATGGCCCCCTCCTCTGCTTTCCCAGCTCTTTACATCTGTTTTCCTCTGTCCTACATGCTGTGCTTACATACTCTGAGTACTGATACAACTCATCCCTAATACAGCTGCTCTCATCTGCATACAGATGTAGTAACGAGGGTGAAAAGTTTCTGTGACACACTTTTACTACTGAATCCTGCTGCTTTATTTTTATTATTCATAATTCAATAAAGTCTTTTTAAACTCAGACTAAATCTGATATACACACATATATTTAGTCTATTATCATTTGTTTATTTTCTTGCAGGATTTAAAATCTGCTGTTGGATTTCATAAAGAGTGAAAAATTTGAAGTGGAAAGAAAACGATGAATGGATTTCTACAAGTTTCCCCATATAAAAAAGTAAAAATTTAGTTGTTATTCAACGTCTAGCAGAAGCTTATTACAGGAAGACATGAAAGAGAACAACATTAGACATACAGCCAGAGCAACAAATGGTTAATATAAAAAAATAAAAAACAAAAATGTGATAGAATGGCCTAGTCAAAGGCGAGATTTCACAGACAGGAGTTATTTTAAACCACGTACTGCTTCATATTTCTGCATTACTTTGTGTTAGAAATCAATAAAATGACTTGGTGTTTGTGATGTCACAAAATGTAAAGCTGGCTTACTGTCAGCATTTAGCATTGTGCAGTTTAACAACACTTTAAGACAAAGATTTTTAAATGTAAAAGAAATACTATAAAAAATGTTAGTTTTTTACATCATATAAAAAAAAATCAGTCTAGTACAATTTGTCATAGAACACATTTTTGCCAGATTTGACCATTGCAACCATATATTAATGTGGAAAGGACAAATTATTGCTTTTAGAGGGTACAGTTACTTCACCTTATCTAGGCAGCTCTCCATGCTATCAGACCCAAAGCATTTCCATATTGAATTTCTTCCTTTCTCTCACTATTCCTGTCTTTTTTTCACAGATTTTTGTCTTGTGAACTTGTGAAACGGCACGGCTGCGTTCTGCCTCTTTAAAGCCTGTTCGCGTCAGAGAGCTGCTGCCTTTCATTATGCCCAGTGTCATCATAGGAATTTAAATTTAATCAGGCGATCAGTGTGGAAGGATTCACAGGCAGGTCGTTTCACTCAGGCTCCAGATCCACCTTTCAGACGCGTCGTCTAGGAACTCAGTGTGAGAGTCATGCAGGTCCTCCTCATGGCATCACCTGTGGAGATTTTGATGAGCAGTATAATTTTCCCTCAACAGGGGGAGATGTAACTCTGTCAGTGGGGTCTCAGGGAGAGGTGCATGCCTGCGAAGACGCCTCAGATCCCAGACAGTGACGAGTGCAGCAGTCCTGCCACCCAACGGCAACTGATCCGGTTTGAACCTGCGCTTTCTGTGTTATTTAATAGGATTTTCCAAGCAATGTGTCATTCCCCGCGGTCTGTCACTCCACTGGCAGAGTGCACCCTGGGAGGCGGCGGGGAGTTCATCATGGTTGTCTAAACAGGGACAAACTGACTGCGTACTTCTCCGAGCTCCTGCTGCTGTGGGCCGGCATGAAGGACATCAGCTCAGGGGCATTGCTGGATATTTCAGGAAATGCAAAGCAGGAAACATGTCTCCCAAAAGTCAAAAATAAACAGGATTTAATGAAAGACAGCTTTCATACATCATGCAGTGGAGATCAGGTCAGATGTGCTGTAAGTTTTAGTATGTTAATGAGTTTGCATAGATGTCTATAGAGGTCCACAGTTTGCACACTGCAATAAATGATTCATCGAAAAATTAATGCAAAACTATTTATTGATGATGCGAATACAAGCATGAATGTATTGTGATATGAAGGTATTTAAATATCTCTGTTCTGCAGGACGTAATGAGATAATCTGATTTGTCTCTATGACTCATCAGACCCTAATTACCCTGATCTGATTGCTTATTATGACCAGTCAAGACAGCGTGATCCCAACACGCTCATCCTTATTAAAAATGTACTTACCGCTGCTGTATTCTCTGCTGTGAGTGAAACGCCTCTTACCAGCTTCTCATCAATGTTCTGCCAGTTTTCCTTCAACACAAGTTCAGTTCAGATAGGGGGAAATAGTTTAGCTCCTAAACATTTTACAGCTAAGTTTACAGCTCAGACATGAACATGTTCTTATTTAGTTTGAAATTAAGTTTGAAACTAGGCCTATAGATGTAGGTCATGACTTCATCCATCAGTTATTAGATTTCTCATATCTTTGCCTAGTGTTTACCAGCTTTGCCAGCTCATTTACATTTCCTTTATTCTGTCTTTTTTTTTCTCTTTACTCACATAAATTCATTGTAATTTTGGCCAAGTTCCCAACACAGCTGCTGAAAATCACACATTTTAATGCTTTTCTCACCCAGAACACAGAATAATTCAGCCATTTTGACAAAACAACAACAACAGTACATTAAGAGTATATTTGCATTGGCTCCCATTGTTAGGCACTAGATTGGTGTTCTTCTATAACCAAATTTGACGTTTTCAGCCGACAAAATCCTCGTTTAAGTATATGAAACACATCTTAGTTGTTATTTTGGCTACTTGCCTGTACAACAAGTGACTGAATGCTTTACACAGCATCTTAATTCCTCTCATCATCTCTACTAAGATGATAAGAGGTTGACAGAACAGGAAAAGAAAAAAAACAACAATATAAAAGCGCTCCTAGTGATCAAAGGAGAGAAATGAATCGATTAGACTGAATTAAGAAATGTGACGTGATGATGAAATTCATCTAAATTAATCCATTGTCATACACAATCAAAATATTTGAACCTTATTTTACATCTTCATAGTTATTTTGATTTGCTTATTTATTTTTACTCGCCTGTCATTTTACTACTTTATCTTTTTGATATTAATGAGCTCTCACCTGTCAGCATTTTACTGTTGCCTGCTTGTATAAAGCGGTTTTATTTTGTAAAATGACCAACATCACATTCAGAAAAAAGCTGCTCACCGCTCACTGCGCTGGAAGGAGAATAAAGAAATGTTTAAGGGTGAAATTGGTCCATGGATCATACACGGACTTTGAAGCACAGAGAATACTTTCTCACCTGTTTTATATAAATTCTTTCTAAATTTCTCCACTTTTTATTCACGATTATTAATTTTTTTTCTAACATTTATTTGTCCACACTAAAATTACGTTACTAGATATGCGCCTTTAACACACTGAGCTGCTGAAACTAATTAATTTCCCCCTATGATGATAAAGTTTATCTTATCTACATATTAATAATTGTATAATTATTAAAAGAAGTTTATGTTCTCATTTTATAGGTGGTGGATCAGCCAAACATCTCCTCTTATTCCACCATCTTTTCAGCTACTTTGAGGCTCGTTAAAAGTTTTGTCACTTTAGAGCTCTCCGGAGAGCTAAGATGCTTTATGAATAACTTTTATCTTAGTAAAAGTAAAATTTCCAAGAAAAATCTGATATTTTTCCTAGAATGACGTCAATAAGAGCTACTTTTAGTCTTAAGAATCTTTGTTAATGCGAGCTCTGACCTTTAGATGTTGCTCTGGGTTCTTTTGGCACTGTCTGCATAAGTTTGAGAGAAAAGTTTGTCTTTTTACAGAAGGAATAAAAATTCCTTTTCTGTTTTTGTAATAAATGAAATTACCTGTGATGGACTGGGAACCCGCACTCTGCCTCTTCTCCGATGACCGCCGGACCCTTCATAGAAAAGACAGATAAGATAGGAGAGATAATGGATAATAAAGGTAATGGATGGATAAAAGGAACAGATCATTAGAACATATGATGCATTTTTTAAGGATATCAATAAATCTTACCTGCATGCTGAGATCAAGTCAGAGTCAAACCTGCTGACTAACGGGTAAATTAAAATGAATTAATTGTGTCTAACTATGGATGTTATTGTCCTGGGGTTACACCACCTATTGGTAAAATACTTCAGACCAGAAGGTTGTACTGACACCTTTAAACAGAAAACTATTGTCAAATAATATGTGGTACAAATGCATTATGTTACTAATCTTTGCTAATTCCAGCGCGTTTTTGCGTCATGTGATGAGTGGAGCGATAACCTCTGAAGGATAACATAACTCCCTGTTTTAACTTCATCACAAGGTGACTGGACCTCCAGAGCTGGCTCCAGATAATAATTAACATCTCACAGCTGCTTGGGGGGCATGGTGCACATAAATAATGCTTCTATACATACGTCAGCTTTGGGTCAGATGGTGCACTGCTGGTCGAGCTTCTGAGGACATTATTTAACGCTTATTAAGGCTCTTGTGGTGAACTTGGTTGCATTTGTTAGAAAGTAAGAAGCAATGCAAAGCCAAACAGGGTTTTGTGTCCGTTTTATCCACTTTATCTTTCCAATTTACTGGAAACTGATGTTTCTTTGCTTTGGTGTGGAGGGCTTTAAATGGTGCTGCATGTTCATCCAGTCTTTTGTTGCTGTTATTCTTAACACAAATAAATAAAAATACATGTATGCTTCCTTACCTGGATGAAAATGAATGAACCACCTTTGAGAGTGTGAGAGAAAACTTTTCCTCGTTTAGTAAAATTTTCTTTGGACAGCATCAAAGTGTCCTTTTCTGGGAGCAACAGGACACTTCTAACATTTCCAGATGAGACCAGAGACCTTAAAGTTAAGATGTTAATCATTTGTTACGCCTGCAGTACTGTTTGGGGAGACCAGATGGGATCCACTGCTGAGTGAGCTGGTACACATGGAAATGGAGCTCCTCAGCTAAAAGCTAAAGAAAAATGGGGACATTTCAAAAAGCAGAAATGTTTATTTTGAAGACACGGTGAAGGTGTTTGGTCCGAAAGCAGAGGAAACCACGCAGATCTTATTTTTCTCATTGCTGAGAACAACGCTGATCACATGGCCACCCGTCCACTAACACAGTGTTCAGACGTGCATCTGAGCAGAAGCCTAAATTACTGACCAGACTGAGGCGATGGGAGAAAAGATCAGGCGGGGAGTTAATTACGCACCGTTTGTCTCCATTATGGAGGAAAAGCTGACAGACATGAGCAACAGTTCGCCTGGTCTTGTGTTACGTAGCAGTTACAGAGAAATCAGCATCAGCATTCATGGAAAAGGACTTCTGGGTGGATGAGACTCTGTAGAGTTACTGAACTCTTCTGGAGGAAAGAATGGAGGATGAAGTTTGGTAAACATGATCAGAATTTCTGTTCCCTGTATAATATTCTGCTTCTATGAGGCTGTTTCTGTTTTTTTGTGTTTGTTGCAGCGGTAGCTGCAGCAGGAGACTCGTGCATCCCCGGTTTATTTCTGTAGTGAAGGCATTTAGTCTTTCTACACCAGTTATGTCTCTGCGATGCAACGGCTCTTCTGCATGATGACATGTTTTTATTTTAATAAAATACCTCTATGCCAACACTGTGACCTCCAGCTCCCTCCACAGATCCACGTTTGGGTCCTGTGTCATGGCGGTCCATGATGGAGCCATTCAATGAATGTAGTTTTGTCTGATCATCAAGCAAAAGAGCAGAAACCGTCTTCTCTGCCTGGAGGAGAAGAACAAACCATTTTTAATGGTTTAGAACAGACAAAGATATGAACAATTTCAGACCTGATCTGTTCCATAAACTGTAAGTCAGACCCAGAAATCATTTTATTTCTGTTTGCTAAAATCCACGTCGTAGTGTCATGTCTTGACCCACATGGACATCTTCCACAGTCTGAAGAACCATGTTGGTCAAATTTAAAGGTCGCTAAAAGGAGCTCTGTGATCCTGTACAAATGTGAATTTATTGAGGATTAGTTTAGTTTGAACTGTAAGCCGCGTCCTCAACTGTTCTTCCCTCAGTCCTCCAGAGGAAACAAAGCTCCACGTAGGTACTTTTCTTCGTCATATGTGACAGAAATGGTCTTCAGTAAATGATGTTTCCTGATGGTCAACGTTTACATGCTGTTCTGATTACGTCTCCCATCATTCACGGCGCTGGAGGAGCTGCTGCTTATCAACAGCGCCGCACCTCGTTGAGTCTTCCCTGGTCGTCTCCAGTTCGCTGCTCCTGAAAAAAGTCTGGACTCGCTCCATCGCACAATCAATTGTTATTATCAAATTACGTCTTTTGACTCTTAATACATTCCGTGAAAAACATTTTTCTCAACCAGACAAAGATACATTTAGGTGTAGCTCCGTTAATTTAACATCTACATTTTCCAGGGTCGTGGATGATTTTGTCTGTATTAATAATTAACTGCAGCAAGGTGCTATAAACCATTATTTATTAAAGTAATTACACACTGATGGCATTTTTAATGAAATATTTAATTTTATGCTCATTACACATTTAAGTGATTATCAGTTTTATTTATTGGAGTGTGACACGTTTGGCTCTCGGTAAAATGTGTGAGTTGAGAATAAACTGAGAAGATGAAATGAGACGTCCATGAATCTGACTGACTTCTCCGTGGAGAAATAAAAGTTAAAATTGTTTTTTTTTTATATCTCATTGTGTTTATAGCGTTAACTTTAATGAGAATTTATCACCTCTCCACATCATGTCTCCTGCCATTTCAGCAGGTTTATTTTTAGCTCCACGTTGGTAAAAATGTGATTTATTTTATCTTAGCTTACTGAGGATGACTCGCCTTCCTCAGCAGGAACTTCTGAGGTGTTCTTCATCAGCCGTGTGAGGACTGAGGTCACGATTGCTCCGGTGCGTTTCACCGCAGCGTTTCTCAAGCCTTCTCCGTTCAGACGTTTTAAACCAGACGTTTTAAATCATACGTCTTAAACCAGACGTTTTAAATCAGACGTTTTAAACCAGACGTTTTAAACTGCGATCTGGAAAATTAACAAGCCAGTAACAGCTCATCTGAAGAAGCCTTGAAGGACCTGAAAGTGGCCCTTATGTAGAAAATCAATGTTTTCCCTCTTATTTGAGCCGATATTCTCAAATGTTATCTGACATGTAAAAATAATGAAGGTACTCTATAGAAGTTCCCACTCATACCTTCATTTCTAATCATAGGGAAATAAATGTCATAAGAAATCTGCAGCAGGGAAACTGGGAAGTCTGTGCAACTTTTATATTAGAGTAGACAACTATGGGTTCAATTAAATAAAAAAACAGCTACAAGTGGAGATGGAAATAGCTGGAGTATTGGATAAGAAAATGGAATTAGGGCCAATTTTAGGGTTAGGGTATTGATCAGACTCAGGAGGAGCAGTGAGAACCTGGAGATATGAAACAGTCATACACACTGTAATAAATCTGTTTTTAATATGATGAAACAATTACTTCAAGATCTTTTCTGTTATTTATTGACTCATGAACATAATTAAATACTTAACTTTTGATTTAATTCCTTCATTTTTAATATAATTGTCATGTCTCTTAGTATTTTATGCCCAAAGAACCAAATGAAGATATTTGTCTTGAGATATAAAGTCATAGTAAATATATGTGTTCAGATGAGGCTCATTTGTTGAATATAAAATAACTTTTTCTTAAAATAATAAAAAGAACCTTTGGACAGGTGTTACACAGACTTATTATTAGGCTTATGTTTCGGTATTAAAAATGCTTTTTTTTGGTCTGATGTAATATTCTAACTTCAAATGTCATGCTCTCATTGTCTGAAAGCGGAGAATCCTCCAGATTAACATAAATGAAGACTTGGAATGAACACCAATCTGTGTGTAATTAATCTACACAATGTTTTCAGTGAATTAAGTCACTAAAATAATTCAGCTTTTCTGATTTATGGATCGTGAGTGTAGATGCTGCCTTAATCAGCAGCAGGTAACTGAGCACACTTACACCACCTCACACCAGGACAGGAGAGGTTTCTTTAAAACATTTGCTTTTCTTGAACAAACCTGCTATAAACAAATCTGGACACAGAGAGAAGAATTTCACTTTTCTCTGAGATGTGGGTGGGCAGGAACAGATTGGAAGGAGCTGCGGGTCAGACCGGAAGCGTCCCTCCTGACTTCTTCATTCCCTCACGCTCGCTGCCTGTCGGCTGCACGCCTTCACGCCATCTTAGCTTCAGCAAGACGACAGACTGACGGCGAGGAGCAGCTCGGTTTGGTTGGTGTTCGGTTAATGAAACGAGCTGATGAGAACCCAGAGACTTCTCATATCTGCTGTTTGGACTCTCATGCATTCCTCTTTACCCTTACATAATCCCTCCAAATATCTTTGAATTGGTTAGTCCTGCAGGTAAAGTGTAACTGTTGGTGTTTTCTCTCCGTTAGCTGTTCCACCTTTCTGCACTAGATGGTACTGTGCTCCCAGCTGTGGCGCCTAATGAGCGCTGATCTTTGATCAGAGCGCAGAAACCTCCTTTATGATCATTTATTGACAGTGTTTCGTATTTACGCCTCGCCCCGTCACACAGCCTCTGTTGCCGTGGTGACGGGCTCAAAATTAGCGACGCAGATCCACATGGCGTCGTTTCCTTTGCCACCGGAGGACGTGAGGCGCTGCGAGGCCTGCAGCAGCCCAGTTGACTCAGCAAAGGTCACCAAAGACGACGGCGTGAATTTGCAGGGGTGTCTGGGGGGGGGGGTGATCCGTTAGACCCAGCTGGCTTACAGCAGTGCAATAAAAGTCAAGTCTTGGAAAGCGATGTCCTGTAAAAGCCAAGTCTTACTTTAAGGCGGTGCTGTCCTGGTAATCCTGCAGCTGAATTAAATGTCAGCCTGGCTCAGCACACCTGGAGCTGCAGCCGCGCCGCCCGCTCCTTTCAGCCTGAGTTATGGCAGATTTTACGGCTTCGCTGGGCTGCCTCACCCAAATCACATTAAAAACCAAACCACATTTTCCTCAGAGACCTTTTTAAGGCCTGGAGGGCCAATGTCACTAACCAGCAGCTGTTCTACACCTTGAATTTGCAGCATCCAGGCGGGTTGTAGACCCCGAGCTTTTTCAGCTGCTGAGTAAAGCTGCAAACTGGCAGCTTAACCCCCGAGTTAGATCACTTCATCCTCTCTGACTTTATTTGGTACTGATATCTTCTTACTTTGGTACTTTCATATTTAGCTTGAATAAATCTATTTTACTGACGTGTTAAACAAACACTTAGGTAGTTAAAAAATGTAATCAAGACATCTCAGCTGCTTTAGTAGTTTGTGTTTTTAGAGTTTAGAGCTTCTTAGTTGCTTCTCTTCTGCTGAGACTCCAAACTGTTTCCACTTCATTTAATAACCTATTTTCCTTCTTCTCTCCAGTGATGCACCAATTAATCAATTTACTAGGAGCAGGTGTCAGACCTTCATCCTCAGATGATTTTATCACTCGTCTCTCATCTTTTATGGAATCCAAACCGCTGATTTGAAAACTCACATCCCTCTGAATGCTCCGTCCTGCAGCTTCCTTTGTCCTTGAATTCTTGGATTCTCTAATCAGCCCCTCAGAACCCAAAACAACATCTGGATCAGATGTCTGACCCGCTTACCACTTTCAAAGTTTTAAAAATTCACAATTTAAAACTGGATCATATTGTTGCTACAGTTTAAAGTCCTTTTAACAGGAGATCAGATCAATTCTGGAGTGAAAAGTATTTTTTTGCAGCTGTTTGGTAATAGCATAATTCAGCAGTGCCCCTCCTCCAGAAAACGTCTCCCAATTCAGACAAAAATGTCAACTTGGCTTTTTGTAAATATTCTCTTTTGCTAAAAATACATTTTAGGGGAAAATGGAAGAAGCTTCATTCATCCCTCATTAGGTAAAAATGTTTTAAAAGTACAGTTTACAAGCTAAGAGAGGCAAATCTGGTGAACTGAGCAGGAAACCATCTATTTGTTGCACTTTGTAACCATTTACTACTTTTGTAAGTTTGTGGTTATAAACAAGGAATTTGAGTTTGGATGCCAAAGAGACATTTTGGCATCTATAACTAACTTCCTGTAGTTTGTTCTTGTTTATGGGTTTTAGGGCCTTAGAACTGAATGTGAATTTGGATCTGAACTTCTTTAAAGTGGACCCTGACAACAAATGTAATTTTTCTGAGGTTTAGGGGATATAATATGAATTGTGTTAGCGTCAGAAGTGAATACCAAAGGAACTGCACAGGGCAGTCAGCTTCGTTGCTTTGCTGAAAAACGGTCAGATCAGAAAACAGTTTATCTTACTTACATAAGATCTCCCCCAGCTGATGCACAGGCCTAGAGTCACGTTAGCATGTCTGACTTGAGAGGAGGAAGGCGGATAACCGAGGAGACGGCAGCCCCAGGTCAGCCTCCCTGCATCGGCTCAACCAGGAAGCTGACGCCACAGAAGCCACGGAGCGTGAATATCCCATATTCAACCTAAAACTAACTTCACAGCGGTTAATAAAAAGGAGAGCTGATTTGTCCGAGGGTGCTCAGAAATGGATGAAGGTTCATCTTCCTCCTGATAGATGAGAGAATCACAGAAGAGAGGCTAAAGTTCATTTATGGGGACTTTACTGAAGACCGTTTCATGTTGTTTTTTTGAACAAACGGATTTATAAATGACTTCTGTACCAACACAAAAGGTAGCGACCACAATGCTGTCATTACCCGTAAGTTTATTTTATTTCTAATGATGTCAAACGTAAGGAAGGTGTTTGTAACTGAGAAATCCGGCAGACTGACGAGCTAAACGGCTTCTGGCTGCATGATTTTCCTGTCGCTGTCTCGACTGCGGTGAGTTGAAGCTGGCTGAATGCGAACCACGACGCGTTCCTGTGTAGCGCATTGCGGTCGATGTAGCTCTGTTTTTCAGTCCCACTGCTTTGAATCTCACCTCCAGGTTAAAGCCTTTGGTCAGCTTGGCCTCACCTGTCTGACTTCCTGCAACATGAACACTTCCACCAGTTATAAAACCAGAATATGGATTTGTAACGATAAGAAGGGAGGTGTGGCTGGAGGGGAGGAGGTGTGCGCGGGTGGATGGTGCTGGGCCAAATATGGCTGTAGCCAATCAGATTGAAGTAAACCTGGTAGAGCTGCATCTCATTAACATAACCAACCCTTTTACTGAGGAGGGACAGTTGGCCTGACGAAACAACAAGCTGTTATTTTTTTTATGAAATTCTTTGGAGAATTTACATAAGCAGCAATATCATCTACATGAAATGGTTTCTACAGTGACATCATGGAACCTTTAAGATGTCTTTGCTCCTGTTGAAGCTGCAGACAAACAGAGAGCAAACTTTTAGAGATGATGTTGTACTCATGAAGCACAGAGACCTACAGGCACTGACAACAGTCAGCGGGGTTTGCTCTGGGCACTGCCCTCCTGCTGGGCTTTGATTATAATGTGATCTACCAGCAGCTGACTTTCCTCTGCAACACTCACTGGATGCAGAGACTTCACTGCAGCGTGTCGCTCACAACAACCCTGAATCCATCATTTCCCTTGACCGCCCACAAACAGAAAGCATCTTACCTGCCTACAGACAACAACCCTCCATGCTGCGCTATCACAGAAGCAATTTAATACATCTGGATAATTACATCTGCGCTCCTGTTAAGTTTGGTCTTCTATGCTAAATTCAGGTTAATTCAACTCAGTTGAATTTCCTGTCTAAGGAAATCCAACAGATTTTATCAATAGCAGGTTGTCAAAAGTACTCCTAGGTTCCTCGCCTGCTTTCAGGTCTTTAGACCTGTTGAGTCTCTGCAGTGAAACGAGGCTGTATGAATAAATATTAATAGTGCTTTCGATGGTTTATTTCACATTAATTATTAAAACTTTAATTCATTATGGTCGGTCAGGTTAAAACAGGAAAAAAGGACCAAAAAGAGATCAATTCCAATTTATCCTCTCACAGGTCATGAATATTAGTTTTCTAGACTAATATTCTGTGTTAGTAAAAAGATTTAATCTTTTTAAATCCTTAATTTTGAGGAACCACTTTAAAGTCGTAGGAAAATAGGGAATCCCTCGGTTGCACTAATCTCATTCAGCTGTTTAAATCACTGAAATGTTGTAAACAAGCTGAAAGCTCTAGTTTAGCAAAAACCCTGCTCAGAACATCTACAGAAGAAATCTTTGCATCACACAGATAATTGTAGGTTTAATTCTACAAGCTATGAGCTGACAGGAACAAATCAGCTTTATACCGTACTAAATATGGCTGGAGCGCAGTTAGCACTTTATAGAACCTTTCTTTTAGTACCAGGTGCATGTGGGGGGGGGGGGGGGACACTTATGAAAAAAGTCCTTTCAAACCACAGTTGGTCCAAGTTCAGTTGTCCCCTTGAAATCCTGCCTGAAGACTAACAAATGTCTGACTTTGTGTTCAGCACTTGTGAAACGCTGCCTCAGACGTTGCGCCTTCAAAGCGCGGGTTCAGCAGCACGCTGCCACCATCTGTCCAGGCAGATGCCTCAGAAACAAAGATCGTCATCTTCATCGGGTGTCGGCTGCTTAACAAAGCCTACGTGCGCGGCGTGAGCTCGCCTGAAAGCTGCATTTTCATTGTTCTGTTTTCATCCGTCTCAAAGGATTCCACTACAGAGGAAGAGAAAGAACACATGCTCAGAAGGTGATGCATCATTTGCTCACAACAGTCTCCATGTTTGATATAAACTCATCTTTAACCACAGAGATTCACTGATGAGCTTCTTTAAAAAGTGAGCAATGCCTAATTAGAAATCATATAAATAATTGTATCACTGTGTTTAAAAGTGTAATAAAAATGTCCATGTTTTATGTCTCTCTAAAGTTAGAATGTAGAAAGAGCTGCCGGCTGCTTCGGTGGAATAAGTTCTGCCTCGACTCTCCCCGGGCGTCAGCACAGCGTCTGAGTTCCTGGTTTTATTCATCTTACTAAACAGACATTATAAACACAACAGATTAATTACTTGACATGCTGGTCAAGTCATATTTTCCTTGTAAATGCTCTGGCCGTGACTCATTATACCTACATTGGTCTCTGAGAAATGTGGCCTCCTGTTTGTTTGCATCTTGACCTTTCCGCAAGCTTCAAGAGCACAAAGATGCTTTATGAATATATTAACATTTGGCAGCAGAGTCTTAAATACTTTATTCATATTGAAAAAAAAAAAAAGGTGAAACATTTTCCCAGGGGACACGAATATTTACAGACTTACAGCGGTAATAATAATAAAAAACAAGTTCATGGCTACTTTAGGGCTTTCTTACTCTGAGGTTATTCTAAGCTGTCTGGTGAGGAACCCTTTTGTCCTACCGAAGGATACTAAAGCATCGGCTGCTGAACGTCAGCTACAAATTGACAACATAATGTTTAACAACATATAATGCATAAATATTGGCTTAGGTCCCCATTAACAACTGTGAAAACTGAAACTTTCTGAAGGTTTTGCCTCATTTCTTGCACTAAGGGCCAAAAGTAGGAAGAACTGACAAAGATGTTGCTGTTTTTGTTGATAACTGGATAACTGAGTATTTTACATCACTCGTCTCTGCAGGATCGTTTTAACAGTAGAACCAGAATAAGCTTTACTGGTAGAGTTTGTGCAAACAAAGAACTGGTGCTCAGCTGATGTCTAAGGGAGAATAAAATGCATTCAACAGGATGCTCTGGGAGCGGTGAGATTGATCGTCTGCAGGGTGTTTGGCTCTGGAACCTGGTCCAGGAAGCATTTGGGAAGAGTCTGCAGTGCTAGCAGATGGCTCGTCCATCACCGGCCCATCATGGAGGAGAAACAGATTCACCTGAGGCCTGTTCAGCACAACCTCTGACATCCTGCGGTAATTTGGTCCAAATCCGGTTATTTATAGTTCACACAGCCAGAACAGGTAAATGGGTCCATAACGGCTTCATCATCAGAGAAACTGCTACAAACACACGTTCTTTATAATCATGGCTGCCTCTTTCAACGTAATTAAAAAACTAAGTATACTGAAGAAGATGCAGCATTGCAGCTGCTGTCGGTCACAGTTGCTGATGTGAAATATTTCAGAGAATATTGGAGCTAATTGTATTCAACATGTAAAGTTAAAGTGAAACGTTTAGGTGTGTGTGTGCAGAAATGTCTGCCCTGTGTGTCCCTGTGGTGGATGAATAAATAGATTTATATAAAGCAGGGATCAGCAACCTTTACAACCGCAGAGACATTTCTGCCCTAGGTCCAGATAAACTCATTTGTTTAGAGCCACAAAAGTTAAACATCTCTTTGAAACAACAGCTTGTTTTTATAGTGTACTATAGGATATTTGTTGACATTTATTAATTAAAGAGCAATTTTTTATTATTATTATTTAACCAACAGTAATTTTATGTTTAGGTTTAATGCATTTTCTTCAATTGGACATTTGATGCTTATAGTAAATGGCATCAAAATGATGAAAATGTTAGTCGTTTGCAACCTACTGACAAAAAGATACTTCATTTATCTACAGTAAAATATTCTATACACCATTAGTTTCTTTCTTTCTGGAAATGTTATGCATATATTGCAGAAGTAAATGCATCCTAAAGCTAGCAATATTAAATTAACTTTACATTTGGAAACTTTGACCATTTTTTCCCCCTCGCAGGTTTTTTAGGTGTAAAGAGCCACAGGTTGCAGACCTCTGATATGAAGTAAAGAACATTGCTGCTGTTTTGTTTCCTTTGTGCAGCGTCTCCACAGAAGAGCTGACAGGCGGCCGTTACAACAGCTCTCTCGCCTCGACTCATTTGGCATGCTCGCTCAAACTCGTCTGTGGTTTCTCTTCTCCTGTTTGTGTTTGCAGTGTCTCTCATCTGCCAGTCACATCAACGCACATCGCTCCTGACAGCCGGGGACCGCTCCGCCTGCCACAGGCCGACCACACAAGGTGGGTGGACGTGACATGAGACGAGAGCTGAAAATCCAACCACTATTTGCTGCTGAAGGCAGGAAAACCGAGCTAATGTCGGCTCCAGGCCCGGCAAGGGAGAAATGTGTGTGAAGGAGGATTCAGGAAAATCAGGATTGACTGATTAGCCATGTGCAGTCAGATATTAATTACTGCCTCCTCGTGATGCTGCATCACGTCTGCGCTCATATGGCCTCTGACACACGTCAGCAAACGTACATCCAGCCTAAACCTGCTTGGCACGCCGTGGTGCAGCAAACTGAATCATCTGGAGCTTATTTGTGAAAATAGGAGCAGCGCCTTTTCCATTTCCTGCTGTATATTAAAAAACTTCAGCAGCAAGTGGTGATAGATGGTGCACAGGCACGGGAAGCTCTTCAGGAGGCAACAAGTGGAGATCCAACATCTAATTACAGACGTTGAAGTTTTCCTGCTTTTTTCTTTGTAAATGATGCTTCACTTTATTGCTCCTACATCAAAATGCACGAGTAAACACTTGGAAATAAACGTCTTTTTAATGTTTGTGTGGAAAATGACTAAAACTACTGATTGAATTTGATGTTACTATTAAATTAAGATGGTGTTAAAATCAGAACGTCGTTTTGTTTATTATCAAATAATCAGTTTATAATAAATCACATTCTTAGCTGCCTTTCTGGCTCATATGAAAAACATGTTATTTATTTAACTTTATGGTTTAGGAGGTTTACTATTTTCTATTCATTACCAGATATAACTAAAATTCAAACAGTTGGATAGCTTGACCTCAGATAATCAGAGCATTGATAAATTATTATGTTTGGTGGTTTTTGTCCTCCTGTGCTTGTTTTTCAGCATATCTTCAGTTTAGTTTCTGGTCTGGATTTTCTCTGCTTTGACGTGTTTATCATTTTGTTTTTTCATTCGTTCTCTGATCACCTTTTTGCTGTTATCATTTGTCTTTCAAGCTTTGTTACATTCAAACTCTGTAATAAGGTTTGATTACAGCTTTTATTTTAAAGATCCAACGTAAGAAGACCCAACTTCAAGTTTAGAGCATTTTGAAAATGCAGTTAGATGGAGCTAATCATGGCTTTCTGAGCTCATAAGGAAACTTCCTAAACATTTCTTCTTTTAACAAATGGAATTGCACGTCAGTGAAGAAAATGTATATTTGCTGTTGAGCAAAGCCTGTTATCAAAATTGATGTATTTTAGTGAGATTTATAAAAGAAAAGCAGTGTAGTGGTAATAGCATCACTAAAATAAACTTATGTTTGGGTTATGTGAAAAAACAACCAAGTATTGACATTTATTGCAAAAAGATAACGAATAATTTATGTGATGTGTTGATGAGGTGCCAAATTAAATGTATTTCTCCAAAAAGAAGTTTGCAATAATTTCGTCTGTTACCTGCTTTTTTATGCTAATGAATTTCTTAATGAAGTTATAAAGAAAATGTCTTTATATTCATCAGATTTGGTTGTAATTCATGTTTGTCTTACATCTGTGACATAACAAGTATTTTCTGGTTCTTCCAGCAATTTATTTTAAATGATTATTGGCCAGTACCATAAGTTTAATATTAAATTTTTCTACTTAGAATATTGTACGTAAAATTACTGTCATATGTTGTTATGATAAACATACAAACCAAATGAGTCTAATTTTGTAGCAAATTACTAGGATTATTTGATCCAATTTCACTGTCTGATGCACTAAATACAAGTTTCAGCCAAAATAGACATAAACTTTATTTTATATATATATATATATATATATATATATATATATATATATATATATATATATATATATATATATATATATATATAGAGAGAGAGAGAGAGAGAGAGAGAGAGAGAGAGAGAGAGAGAGAGAGAGAGAGAGAGAGAGATATAATAAAATATACTGTCTGTAAAAGTTAACAAGTTTGATGATAATTAAAATGATGTTTGTGCAATATAATTCACACAGAAGGTAACTCTGTGCTTAACAAGAAAGAATAAAAGAACAGAGATTTAAAAACCAGAAGGAGCATAAAAACAAGAGACAATGGCATAAAAGGTGCGTGTCAAAACTAAAGCAAATAAAAAGAAATGACAGAGATGTGAAGTCGGTCTTTGACCTTTCTCAGTGTCAGCTGTGGTGAACGGTGATGTTTTCATTCCTGATTTAAAGAAGCAGAAAGTTTCTTCACATCTCAGGTTTTCAGGTGTCTGGTTCAAGAGCTCAGGAGGATCTGCCAGCAGCGTTTTGGGTCGCATGCAGATCGCTGCTGGCAGTGCTGATGCTGCTCACTTCTCTGTAGTTCGAGCTCCTGGTCCAGATGTGTGGTGCATGGCGTCTTCCTGACATGGTCACTGGCATGTTGATGTTTATCACATACGTGTTACATGTTCAGATTAGCTGGTGAGAATCCTGCTAGAGCATTATGGAGGCACAGGAGGGTGTTGTGAAGATACAATAAAAACTAGATCCTGGTTGAATCCCCTCCTGGTTTCATCAGGAAGGGATTGATCCATTCTTGTTAAAGTTCATGTTCAGAACCCTTTCTTCATCCTGTAGCTCGTTTGTTGTTTGGGTTAAGCAGAACCTTCATCAGCCTTTCTGCAGCCTGCATTGGGTACCTACCTTCTGCATTTGGGTCGGTCTTTGTCAGGACTGCGGTTCTGTGGGCAGAGGTGTGTTGTTGCCGTTCCTCCTGCAGGGCGCGACAGGCCGACGCCATCCATAGGCAATAATTAGGAGGAGCACTTAAGGCGGCTGGAGACAGATGGAAGGTATCAGAGCATTGGCTCACCTGGGAGGCACCGAGTCTCCTCCTTGTTCCAGAATCCCCTCACCTCGTTCTTCCCCTCCTCAGATCTAACCTTCTTCCAGTCACCACCCAGTCCTCAGGAAGCTCCCAGTCCTCAGAGCCTTCCCAGCAGTCCAGTTGGCGTTACTCCGCCGTACCCGTCACCACCAGGCCTGTCCACCCTCAACCACCAAATCGGGAACCACACCTTTGCTCGTCATCAGTAATCATCCAGACTCCGTCCCTCCAGTCCATCATCCACAGTTCTTCCCGTACCGGCCTGTCGGTTGTTGTCCCCTCTTTCACGTCCACCGTGATCAGAGCCTTTCCAGCCAGATCCACATCCATCTCCATTACCCCTTCTCACCCTAACCATCAACCGTTCGCTGATTCCAGGTCACCAAGGACAGAATATTCCTTCTACCACCAATCAAACCACAGCGTGATCCACTTGTTGGGTAAAGGGTGTGAAACTAAAGGGGGGGCACATCTTAAACACAGAGGACTTCAAAATGACAAGTAAAAACTAATTATTTAATGTAATTTAAATAATGATTTTTTAATTGCAATAGTAACCTTTAGTTCTATAAAGATTTCACTGATAGCAGTTTAAGGTACACAGCAACTAAACTAATTAGGAGGGACTTTAACACCCCACTCCTGGAAAATTTTAATTATCTCTGCAGCACAATAGATCACCTGAAAGTCCACTCTGCTGTGCTTTTTTTGTGTGTATGTAATTACTGAATATTAATATATGACACACATCAGTGGCTATGAAGTGTTTTGTGCCTTAACCTCTCGGGGCAGGCGGCTTTTGTTTTGCCTTCAGTTCTTTTGATTTCATCCAGTGGTTGGTCGAACCTGTAAGAAAGGCACTGATGGCTTCATTTCATTTCTCATTTATGTCAAGCACCATAAACCCATAATGAGATTTTTGTTGTTTTTTTCCCCAGCAAGTCACAAAACAGCCCAACAAAAAGCGAGCGGCATGAAGGAAAGTTATCCCATATGTAAAAGCAGGGGGGTACATTAGCGTTCCACATCAGCAAATCTGGGCTCAAATGCTTCACTTTCAGCATTTTGTTACATTTCAGGCCTAATATGTCTTACCAGAAATTACACTAAAGCTGGAGTATAATGCAAAAGCAATGCAACAAAGGTTTTAACTAATTCTATTATCCTATGACAGATTTATTTCTCCACTCATGACCTTTTCTCATTCAGTTATTTCCCTGCTGAGGCATCACCCATTCACAGTAGCATCCTCTACTGTTAAACCGACTGCACCTAGAAGTTTACCCCCATTGATAACATATACAGCATATTCATTTTTGGCTTTTAATTCATTATTTATTTAAACTTTCCTTTTTCCCCTGTGACGGCCTGCTGTCCTGTCCTGGGTGGATGGCAGATTGGATAATTCCAGACCTGGTAAGAGTATGAAGAAGACAGCCTGATCTTTTACTATTGGCAGGTTTGAACTCTGTAGTTGTATTAACAACTGAACATCCTCCTAACAATATCAAAGGTGATTAATGTTTAGCTATTCTATGTTATACACAGTACAACAGTTATGTGAGCATTCTATCCATGGACGATAGGAAACATCTGCTTTACGTAGATAAGATGGATAAGATATCATGTTGGCATTTATTTAAAACTTATTGTTGTTTGGGTTTTGTTTAGTTTTTGTTTAAGACTTTTCTTTATGTAGCCTGCCACTCCTCTGGCACCAGCCACTAACCAGTCAGTTCAGTCCACTTCCAGTCTCCACCCTTCTCTAGATCAGCTCCACCTGTTGCAGTTAATTAGTTTTCAACTCTGGTCACCTGATAATTCACCTACTTATAACGACCTCAGCCTACTCTTCTTGGCCAGATTATTACGAGCCTCCGGTGAGTCTAGTCCAGCGTTCTGTTTGCCCGCCTACCTGTGATCTGACCTGTTATTATCTGAGCCTGCCTGATCCCTGTTGTACCAGATTACCTGCCTGTTATCTGGCCTGTTCTCTGTCTCTGGATTCTCTGAGCCTGCCTTGTCCTTGTCGGTCCTGTTTTGCCTGCCTGTTACCCGACCTGCATCTGTGCCCTGACTCTGACCTCGGATTCTGATGAGGACTGTTTTGGATTTCTGATCTCCTCTTGGTTTTTGGACTCTCATAATCCCGTCTAATCCTCCTGCCTGACTGTCATCTTGTTTTGGCTCTTTGCTTGCTTCACTTCTTCCTGCACATTCCCTCCAAAATAAACTGCCTTTTACGAAACCTGATGTTGTGACTGAATACTGGATCCTCTGTTTCTGTTTGTGACAATTGTAGATTTTTACACATTTGTATAGAGTCCGAATTATATATGAACGCACACCCTCCTTTAAATCTTTGGTTGATTTTGGCTATGCCTGTGGAGATTCTCAGTTATCCGGGTTGTGAGCCACCAGAACTGACAGACTCCTGGATAGGTGTTGAAACCTTTTCAGAAAGAACTGAGCGAAAGTCTGGTTTCCTCTGATTTAAGCCTGTTTGCCTAGTAGCACGATAAGAGCTGGTATTTCTTTAGCCCTTAACAAAGTTTCTGGCATAATTGTGACTGAATATTTCATTGGTGTTGGCAGATTTAAACTGATTTTCTTCTACACACCCAGCTTTCAGCAGTAGTCCACAGATTCTCAGTGGGATTGAGGTTATTTCCTGCTTCCTTTAACCACTACTTTATGTTTATGATCATTATCCCTCTGGGAAAGGTTTATGAACACTTTTTGGTCCATGTTTTGTCAGATTACCAATATAGAGGCATTAGAGCAGAGCCAGTCTCTCTGTACTCATGGAAACAGAACTTCAAACTCGAAGAAGTTGTTGAAGATCTCTTGCTGGAGCGTCGGCTCAAAAAACACAGTATGGAGGAGAAACCCAAGGCACCACGGGGTAAAACAGAAGTTCATTAATAACTGTGACGTTTTCATTACCTGTAGGCTGAGAATCATCCTAATGAACAGAAATAAAGGCTTGAAAACACCTGTGTTCGTGTAATTAGTCTATATAAAGTGTTTCACTCAGTGATGGAGTTACTGGAATACAATGACTTTTCAACAATATTCTAATTTATCCAATATAACTGTTTCTATTTTCTCATTTTGCCCCTTTTTCAGGATGATGGTTCTGGGTTCAAAAATTGTTGCATGGATTTGGAGGATCTTTTGGAGCAGAACATTTTGCAACAGAGCAGCAGGAAACATCAGGACAACTGTGTGAAGCTGGACCCGGGCAAGATCCCGCTTCATTTCTCTCCTTCTTGTCTGAAATAAAATTGTGTTTCTCTTCAACCTTTCTAACATTAAGCGGTGATAAAACTGAGCTCCTCCGTGCAGAAACAAAATCGGCGTGATCCAAAATAAACAGTTTTCCCTCAGAGTCTGAGGCTCGTCCTTCATGGCTCCCACATTAACAACATTAGCCGCTCTGCACATCGTCATCCACTCAGCATCCAGCATCTCTTGTTCAGCTCTTGTTCCAGCCTCATCGCCTCCCAAACTCATTACTGCAACCTCAGCAGCTCGTATCGTCACCAGAACCTCTGCATTTGATTTCCCCTCATCAGCCCAGTTCTACAGCAGATTTACGGCCAACCAGTCAAATTCAGAACCAAATTAAAAATCCTTCTGTACACATTCAGTACCATCCAGAACCTGGTTTCCCTTTACTCGTGTGATCTTCTTCTTCTTCCTCCTCCTCCTCCTCCTCCTCCTCCTCCTCCTCCTCCTCCTCCTCCTCCTCCACTTCGATCCACCTCACTGCTCCCGCTGGAAGCTCAGCTTTCTCCCGCACCGTTCCCAAACTCCGTCCCACCACACGGCCTCAACATTAACACTCATCTTCTGCTCAAATCATCACATAAAACCCACCTGTTCAGGACTGCCTACTCCAGGTGATCACTCTGCTCCATATAACTTATTTGGTGCCTTTTTTTTTTGGTTTTAATGTTTGTTTTTTACTTTTATTTCTTCAGTGACCTGGAGTGTTATGAAGGGTGCTTGTATTTATTATTATTATTATTATTATTATTATTATTATTATTATTATTATTATTACAATGGAGTAAAAATAACTGAAAATCTAAATCTACCAAGTGTATAAATATACTTGGAGTTAACTGTATACACACTATTTAGAATAATGTTTCAGTGGCTAAATTTAGATGATTTCTGCCCAGCAGCAAAAGTTACTTTTCCAATCAGTGACAATTGACCAGTTTACGTCACAAAGTTTATGTCACAAATTTAACCAGGTTGCTTTGTTAAGTCAGAAGGACAGATTTTCTCTGAGAGCTTTTCACAATAATGTGCAAATGCATCAGTAAAGGTGTTTGTGAACGCCCGGTTGTAGGATTAATTTTATGCTGCTGTGGTTTCTGTGGTGGTTGTGTTGTTCATGATGACA